>NC_047124.1:10014371-10131871 GCF_902500255.1 Thalassophryne amazonica
ACCATCAAAGCCTCAGTGCCCAAAGGTTTATTTACTCAGCAGGAAGACAAAAAAAAAATCTGTCTGCACCCTTATGCTGCAGTCTTTTTTTTCCTCCTATTTTATTTATTTACACCCCCATTTAATCATTTGTTCAGCTCCAAGCAGCTCTTCACATTGTGGGTGTGTATTTGTGCGTGCACGCAGTCAGACACATTGGTTTGTGGGTTTGAGAGCACATTGTGACGCTGTGCATCTTTCTTTGAAGGGCTGATTTGTGTGTGATTGTGTCTTTCCCAGCCTGCAGCCAGGGTTGGTGAAATTCAGGAATACAATTTTGGAATATGCGGTGCAGATTCTGATGCAGGGTCACAGAATCACCGATGGATTGAAATTGTTGGAGTGCACAAAAACGAAAAGATTCTCAAACCGAAGACTGTTTTAAAAGGAGTTTTGTGCAGAGTGGCGCATGTTGAAAAGGCACTTTTTAACATCGCAGTTCCATGCAAATTGTGAATTTAATTAACCCTCTGGGGTCCAAGGGCATTTTTTGGACAGTTCACTAGCCTGGCCTAAATGTTTTATTATTGCTGTTAACAGCTCTCCCTGAATCCCACAATCAAGTTTTATGTCTCTTTTTTTCAGGACAACCTGTGCTTTCAGAATATATATGTTTTTGTTGTGTTTTATAAGTGTAATAAAGGTTTACAATCAAAAATAGGCAAGGAAAAAATAAAGCAAAAAATAATTTTCCACACATTTATTCAAAACACACAGCAAACTATAATAAACAACTGTTTTCACACATTATAAAGGTAATTTGAGGTCTTGTGTGAAAGACTGTACAACAAAAAGGTTCAAACAATAAACACAAATTCACATTTTGAACAATATATACAAAATGGTCTATGTGTTTTGTTGTCCATTGATACGGTAAACAGTGCTTTATGCAGAGAAAGCAACAGAGTTATCCAGTAACATTCACATGCAGACTAGTGGAGCAATCCTGATAGTTACACACTCTTTGTTTGAGCACGTGAGTTTGTCATCAGAGGCTCTCCGTCTGCTCCTGCTTTCACTGATTGCTGTGCGTAATGGTGCAGGGTGCACAGAGTATGTACTAATAGTATGTACTCATTGGAGCACCCAGGGGGCTGTTCAAACGTGCCAACTAGTAACACATCACTCATAAAGACAATCTTTGGCTTTTCACGTGAGGTAAATCTGCCCTACGATTGGATTTTGGAAAACCATGTGAGGGTGAACCAATTCCAATCACTCACATTGCGCATGTCATCACACAGCTTCTATAAGGAGTACAAAGATGGCCGATGGCTGGCTTGAAAGACCGCGGAGTTAACTTTTCAGCAAAAAAAAAAGTATGTTTCTATCTCATATCATTCAAAGAATAACATAATTGGGAGTCAAATAGGAGCCATCTGCTGGTTGGAGGAGGTACTGACAGCATATTCACTGGGCAAAAAAGTCACCTTAAATCAATGTTTGGATTTTAAGACTGAACTTCAGCTTGTTTTGGTGAAAATACCGACTCATTGAGTAATTAGTTTTAGGGGTTTTTGCCCATGCCTTTGTCAAGTATCCAAATACTCGACTGCAGACATGAGTGAGGGTTATGCGAAAAAAAAGGTAGCAGATTGATGATGTCGCCGCAGTCGTGACACCATCAACTATGGAATCGGGGCAAAGCGGTGGGTTTAATTTTCCGCTCACCTCTTGAGTAAATCAGTCGGAAAGCTCCATCACCAACAAATTAGCAGATCAGTTAAGCATAGCCAACAGCTTGAAATTGGAAATAAATGAATCTGAACCATGTAGACCTCACTGCATGCTTCTTGTCAAAGATGTCCTCACCTGCTCATCCCACAGTGGAAACGTGGAGTAAGTGGGAACAAGTGGGTGTGAGGATGATTTGCAGGCGGTGTGAAGCAGTATTTTGTGAGAAAGCTGCATCTTTTGTAGTTTTGTTGTGTCTTTCCTTGATGAAGACAGATGAGTTTTTTTCCCGCTGAAATTTAATTCCAGCTACATCAGCACTCCCATCTTTTCTTCCCTTCTTATTATCTTCATTCTGGCCCCCTCCTCCTCCGTTAAACGATCTTACGCTGGGGAAATTAGCTCCGATGCTGTGTTCTGCACGCAACCAGTGTGAGTGAACAAAAATCAAACTGCATGCGGAGGCGCTCATATTCTCCAGCTCTGCATGCCGCCAGAGCTCATCAGATTACAAAACCTCTGTCTCTTTCACGGCCTATCATTATCATTGCAGGTTTTTTGTTTTTTTTTGGACTTTCTGAACTTTTTTAAATCTATTTTTAACTCTACTTTGCATTCGACCTTCCCCAAAATCATTCTCCAGAATAAATGGGGTGATCGAGGTTGTGTTTGCTTTGTGCTTTCAAGACGATATTAAGGTTTATTTGCTGTACTCGGTTGCTTTGAAATGCTTTAGTTATGTTACACAAAACGTTTGCAGCCACTTCACTTCTTGTGGAAAATGCAGAAAATAAATGATTAAGTGCAGTTTAATATTGATTTGTAAATGTACAAACGAAAAAAATGAATGGATGGGAATTTAGATCAGTATAGCATAGATTTTTTTAAAGGGGTTACATTTAAAACAGCCTTAAATAAAATAGTTTTTTTTGCAGTAGTGCCCCCCCCCATGTCTGTTTTAAATGGAAAAAGATGATGTTGGCCACGCCCGCTCTTTTAACGAAGGGAAATGAACATAATGACTGTTATACTGACCGTGAGGGAATATTGTGCCATATGTCACCGAAATAAGTCAATTCAGGTCAAATCTACAATTTGTTGGGGTGATGAAGGGCCATCAGGAACCCTGAACACGAGACCGGTAACAAGTCTCTGATGAAACGAGAAGTCCTCATTGGTGGATCAGGCGGAGGAGGTGATACGGCTGTAGAGGCTTGCAACAGGTCCTCAGACCCTGATCATCTGAGATTTCCCAGTGATTGGACCAGCCTAAGGATTTGTAGTATGTTTGTTGGGATGCAGCAACATTCCTACGTTAAACAAACTCACACACATCGACCCCTAGATGTAGGTTTTCTCTGCGTCCACCATCCTGTCTGAAAATTTATCAACATATGGTCTTCCTCGCCTCCACTGGATTGCCGTGACAAATCTCCCTCTCTACCAGAGGCCTGGAAGTTTTGAGGGTGCGGTGCAGTATCTTCTGCACTCTTCTGGACAGAGACCGTGATGTTGTGTCTGGAATTTGCTGGTGCCATTCTTCCAATTTGGCAGTTGCAACTCCTACTGCTCCTGTTACCACTGGGACCACTTTGGACTTTACCTTCCACATCTGCTCCAGTTGCTCCTTCAGCCCTTGGTACTTCTCAGTTTTCTCGCGCTCCTCCTTCCTGACGTTGCTGTCAGCTGGGATTGTCACATCAATCACAACTGTGGTTTTCTTTCTCTTGTCAACCACCACTATGCCTGTTTGGTTGGCCAGCAGCTGCTTGTCTGTCAGGAATTTGAAGTCCCACAGGACCTCAGCCCCGTCATTCCCAACCATCTTTGGTGGCATCTCCCATCGGGACTTGGGGACTTCTAATCCGTATGCGGCACAGATGTTCCTGTGCACGATTCCCGACACTTGGTTGTGCCTTTCGGTGTACGCTGTCCCAGCTTGCATCCTGCTACTGTCAGTGTCAAGTGGCTTTTTTCATCAGATGAGTTGCGAATAAATCTGCAGTATTAATCGACCTGAACAATCAAAACAGAAGCACGAGCGTGACAGGCCAAAAGATTAAAATTCAAAACTTTTTTTAAAAACCCTCTGTTTTCTCTCTCTCTGTTTTTCCTCGCTGTTTTTTTTCAAGGTCATTTGTGCCACATAACAGTCAGCGATGGGGAGCACGGTAGCCATGACAACTGCTCCAGCGGACCCACTCCAGATTGCTCACCTCCCTCCCCTGACACAGCCCTGAAGAACATCGAGAGAGTCATCCGCCCACAGGTGAGTTCGGTCCACGCCGACAGACTAATGAGCGTTGTGCAGAGGCACCTGATGCATTATTGAATAGTCGAAACACCTGCACCCACCATGGTCAACAGCCCTTTTTCTTTTGCTCGCTCAGTTTTCTCAATAATATTTGACACCTGAATATTCTGTCTCGGCACAAAGACGTCTCTCTTCAACTGTGGCAACAAAGCAATGAAAAAATGAGTGCGCTCGCAGTGCTGTTGTTGAATGTAAACACCAGCTGGCACATCAGTCAGTCAGACTACATGCTGCCATCCATCCATTTTGCACCACTTAGCAGAATTAACCCAAGATATATCAAGAGTCGAGGACGTGTTCACCTGACATTACACCAAATTGCAGCAATCTGGCCCCAGGTTGAGGTGGAGAGAGTCCAAACAATCTCCAGGACAGCTTTTCTTGAGTTTTGTCCTCGCCAATTAGCGTGACTGCTCGAGTCTTCTCAAGAACTCTTGCATGGCCGCGAGAGTACTTAGTTATACGTCCACTCATTAGGGCACAAATCTACACCAAACCTGAACAGGTATGGGAGCTGCTTATGTATGGCAACCGATCCATTTCTCCTGCCTCGATCAGGGGTCATCAATCCCTGCTCCTGAAAATCACCTACCTGCAACATGTTCCACCTCTTCCAGCTCCACTCACCACTAATTATCTCAGGTTGCTTATCTAATCAAGAGATAGAGAACACCAGACTTTACTAATCACCTACGATCTCCAGGAGCAGACATGGTGACTCCGGGTCTAGACCTTACTCACGTAGGGCACCTTGAGGTGACTTATGCTGTGAGTTGGTGCTGTATAAATAAATTACATTCTCATATATATTCCTTCCAGCGAGTTCAGCAGGGTATCCTCCTCATTAGATGTTCTCAGAAGACCCCAAACAGGCAGTGCCCAAATTAGATTCCCAATCCTTGTATCACAACATGAGGTTGTGCAGAAAGTAAGACCTTTTGGCTGCTCCCTTGTTTTCACTCAGGGTCACCACAGCAGATCCAAGGTAGAAAGTTTTATTCCGGATGCAACTCCACATTACATGGAGAAATGTGGGAGGGGTGGGGTTGGAACAGGGAACCTTCTGCGCTGAAACCAAACGCACTAATAACATGACCACCACCTCTGCAACATTGTTTCAAATTGACAATATGAGGTTGTGCAGAAAATAAGACCTTTAGGCTGCTCCCTTGTTTTCACTCGGGGTCGCCACAGCAGATCCAAGGTGGATCCACATGTTGAATTGGCACAAGTTTTATTCCGGATGCAACTCCACATTACATGTAGAAATGTGGCAGGGGTGGGGTTGGAACAGGGAACTTTCCGCGCTGAAACCAAGCGCACTAATAACATGACCACCTCTGCAACATTGTTTCAAATTGACATATTGCAAATTAAATACAGGAATAAACCAATTAGAGAGTTGATATTAATACTGTTCTCACTTGTGTCATGAAGCTGATGTCACACTCGTCAGCTTGGGCTCCTTCAGTAATTAGAGTGCAGTTGTTTTCTCAGTCAGCGGATGTGTGACGGAACACGAAAAGCAACAGCCTTCTTAATTACCTCCTAAATTAACTTTTCATACCAATTTGTTTATTCCTGCTGTATCATGTTTCATTATGTAGGTGCTTTTTTCCAGAAGAATTCTTATGTGGAGAATTTTTAATGTAGAGAAATTTTTCCCTACTTACCTTCCTTCCTTCCTTCCTTGATACCTCACCTCATTCCCTCTCTCATCAGCAGTCTATTTTTGGCGTGTTAACTAATATGGGTAGCGGGATCACACGTGGTGCCCAGCAGGCCTCGGCTTAGCTTGAGGCGCACATAATCAAGTAGCACCGGAGTTCAATTTTATGGCACCTAATTAATTCTCTAGAAATAATTTCTTTTCATTTCAGCGCTCCCGCTGGGTATTTCAGCGTTGCACACCATGTGGCAGGCGCTGGGGCTGACGCACACAAACACGCCTGTTGCAATGTGGAAAGTATACGAGACGTGGTCTGGAGCCTGGGCTTTGGTTTCACCATTAGAATATTAATGCCGCGCCCTCAGGGGGTTATCAACACTAAACTTAACGGTGACGCCGGGGACAGTTGTATTAATCAAAAGTTTTTCTGCTATGTCTTACAAACAGTCATTTGCATAATTCTGTATTAGACTATACTAGCAAATAAATCTGCTTCCTCAGAGCCAAAAAATACATTTAAAAAATAAAATGAAATGCACATGTAAACAAAATAAAGATTTGATTAGCCTCATCTTACAAAGTCGAGAAGTAATTGCTCATTTATTTTGGGCTATATCTTCCTCCCGGTGCACAGTGCAGTGCAAGTCTCATGCAAATTAAAAAATAAATAAGTTCATCCTAGGGCTGCAGCTATCGATTATTTTATTAATCGAATATTCTATCCATTACTCTGGTAGTGACACAGTGTCACTGCGCCAAAGTGTTGACATTTTGCTGAAATGGCAATAGAATGTGGCTTTCTGTTTTGTTTTGTTTTTTCCAACTTGTAAAATTTAACCATTTTTAAGGTTTTGTTTATAAAGGCTGGTGGACTGGGTCCCTGCATGATTTTTTTGTATGTTTGTTTGTTTGTTTGTTTTTGTTATCGTTATCAGAAGATGCATTTCAGCTGGAGGTTGAACATGCAAGCCTCGCAGTCAGTTTTTTTTTTTTATGTGAAGCGTTGTGTGTTGCCCAAAAAAGTGAAAATTAAAAAGCGAAACACTCAGTGCAAGTCTGAGCAAAACACAGAAGAAAGAGTGGACTTCTGCTGTTTGTCAGTGTAGCTGGGGATGGAGCTGTGACTCGCCCAGTGTGAGAGCCCTCACACTGGGCAGAGAGAGAGCCAGCCGCCGGGTCAGTAGTCACTCCCCACATAGAGCGGACCGTGTGTTTTTTTAAAAATAGACAAACACACTGCTTCGCTTTAAATGTGCAGTCAGTCTATTTCAGATAATCAGCGTCTTTCTCTTTAAAGGCTTTATTTTGCTCTGTGTGCCACGTTGGAAAGCGTTAGCTATTGTTGCTAATTTGATTAGCTGCTATGCTCTAGTCTTCTTCTGTTTTTTTCTGGGAACGTTGCAGCGCCACACACTGGCCTTGCATATGTACTACAATGTTAAACGAAGCTTTGAGGCACAGAATATTCCTCGAACATTTTTTGTGATCGAATTATTCGAGTTACTCGACTAATCGCCTGCCCTACTTCAACCATACCTGCTCCTTATTTTGCACATACTCTACCACAGACCTTGCTGCCACCTGCTGGACATGCCTTTGCTCCTTATAGGGAATAATCTTATCATCACATGCATGATCGAAATTAGGAGCAGGTGTGGTTGAAGTGACATGTATCTTAGAATTAGCTTGTTTGTCAGTTTGTTTTATTCCCAATACCTCAGTGCGGTGGCCATCAGAGCCAGTGCCGCTTATAGAAGGATAAGGGTTTGGGAACGGACACAGTTTTGTAGAACAGATACAAATGACAAGAACAAGAGCAAAAATCAGTCGCGCAAAAACACTGAAACCTATTTAACCTCCACATCAACTGTAGAATCATGCTTTACTAATGTAACCAAACATCTGATACTGAGGCGTTCGTATTCTTCACTACCGTGTTGGGATAAAATTTTAGATGTAAAAATATCTAACATTGGCCAACAGCAAATTGGAGATTAAAGACCAGAGAAGAATTAGAACTGTCAGCCTGAGCGTTACCTTTTGATTGATCAGGTTATTACCAGTGATTCCTGGAACAACCTCAGCTTGTACCATAACTCAAAAACAACTAATGTGTATGGCGTGGCACAAACTGGATGGACACAAATGCAAGCTCACAAGACTGATAAAGTTCAAATGGTTTAATAACAGGCAGAGGTTCGGTACACGGGTAGTCCAGCAGCGAGGCAAAGGTAGCAAAAAGGTGAGAGGCTTTTGAGAGGCACAGGTCAAAAAACACGGTGTAAGGCTGTCAGAGGCAAGGCAAAATCAAGGTCAAAAAACAAGGCAGAGTCAAAATACATGCAGGCAAAAACAGAGCTGGAAAGTGACACAAAATCAACAATCTGGCAGTGAGCTGTGAGACTGGAGGCTTAAATAACAGTGGAACAAGACTCAGGTGTCGGTGAAAGTTCTGGAAGGGGACGTGATCGGGGAAGACAAAGATTGTGCACAGTGCAAGATAGTGAAGGCAGGAAAACACAGAGTGGAGTGATGAAAGAGACAAAGACGTGAGCAGGTGCAAGATCGGAAGTGGATGAAAACACAGAGCAGAAAGAGTCATAGTGAGAGATGAAGACACAAGTGCTGGTGCAGGGGCAATCAAAGAAGACGAGCCAATAACAGAAACCATGGACAGAATACAATACAGCAATGACCAGGAATGAACCAAGCATGAATAGATGAACTGAAAAGTGAATCATCAAAATAAAAACAAAACTAGAATGGAAACTAATCATGGCTGAAGGAATAAATGAAAGATAACCAGGTGGCAAAACAAACTATTGGTTAAACAGCAGATAAACAAAACTAGTGACTACAGAATAGTGAAATAAATAATAAGAACTAACTGATGAGCAATAAGTGACAAACGGAACATAATCAGAGGAGACACGAAGATAAATAATAACCAAAACCTGTGACTAAGGCATAATACAATGAATGTGATAAACAGAATTAAACTAAGACAAAAGCAACATAAGGGACCAAGAGTAAAACCAAACAATAAACAATAAAGCAAAACTATATATGTGAGCAGCAAATAATACACAGAAGATAAATGAAACAAAACCAATAATAACAACTAATACTCATAAGCAAATATACTTTGCTTACCGTAGACCTCTCTATCAGCTGCAGAACAGTGCCACCTGCTGTTTATGTCTGGGCTTGTTGCAGTAAATAATCTTATCTTCACATGCATGATGGAAATTAGGAGCAGGTGTAGTTGGAGTTGCATGTAGCTGCAATCAGAATCCCATTCAAGTAAAAGTTGTCATGGCAAATCAATTGACAATGGCACATATTTGGCCCTTGTCACAGTGTTGGTGGTTGAAAAGAGATTTAATGTGATGTGACATCCCCCACTTCTCCTCCCCTGCATAAATTTTACCCTGTGAAATGGAGCTGGAAACGAGCGCTAGTTTGCAGTACCCTTCATTCCCCCGTGACACGTTTCCCTCAGGCTGTTGTTGTATAACAGATGTATTTTCGAGTCATTTTGCTGCTTAAATCCAAGTTTAAAAGACATTATTCAGCTCTTGTGCCACTAATGGTGCTGCTGTGCTGTCCACAAATCAGTCCGGGCTAAAAAAAAAAAAAAAAAAAAAGGCACGTCATCATTGCAAAAGTATGAAAAGATTAGAGAAGCAATGCTGGCAGAAATCCACAGGCTTAATGTTTGGGTGCTTTTACATTTTCTTTACCCGTTCCAAGTTTATACTCTCATCTGTACATGTTGGAGCCATACAAGCCCTTCCTGCTCCTCAGATGGGATGTGGGAAAACAAGAGAGAATGGAGGAAATAAGCAGGAGGGTATAATGGGTGAAAAGATGCAAAGAAGCACAGAATCGCAGGACTTATCATTCTGCTGAATCAGCGTGTTTCAATGCCACCTCACTGTGTGAGCCTCATTAACATTTACGCGCTTTAAGAAGACTGCAATCGGAGTTAACACATAAAATGTGTTTGCAGTCAGAAAGAAGGGAACGCTGCCATGGTTACATAAGTATCTATGCACCAGGTTCCTCTGCAGAAGCAGAATAACCCGACCCAGGTTCTACATCACCGGACTCACAGCTGCCTAAGTTTGATTGCAACTAAAAATATCCTTTTGAATTTCAGCTGGAGATGGGTAATGTGCAGGTTAGGGGTTCCTGAGAACCACTGCCCATGAAAGACAACAGATCTAAACTTTGCCTATGAAAAAAAAAACCTGCCAATCAAAGTAATTTCAAGCAGCACGTAACTTCAAAATGACACATTTTGAGAGTGAAGAAGGGAGATAGAAGTTTGTGTCGGCTACATTCATTCAGAATCTTTCCCGTGGGGTTGTTAGGAATTGGGACCATGTTGTTATAAAAACTTTTAAGCAATCAAAGAATATTGGGGTTTTTTTTCCGATTTAGTCTCACACACCCCATTTTCCACGTTCCTTGCTCAGTCATTGACCTCATTATGTTTTTCATTCTTTGCTAAATGCCTACTAAATTCTTTTTGCAGGGTTGTGTTTTGTCATTGCCTTGATATTTGACTTCTGCCACATCACTGCTGTGAGAAAAACAGTTTACTTCTCTAATTTAATACATTTTTGTGTGGAAACTATGCATCTGTTTCATTGAGAACAAAACCTGGTCCGAGTTTTCCAGCCTTCATCCGCTAATCACCCAGCAGGTGGGAGACGTTTGGAATATTACGACAAATAGAGTTGCTTTTTGGGTGGCTCTGGTGTCTTAAAGTTCATCAGTGTCCTTGTTATCACTGTCATTTTGATTTAGTGAGTTGCAAGGTGACAGCATTTATTCTTTTAGAGTTACAGGGAACCTTGGTTTTGGAACTTAATTGGTTCCTAAATGTTGTTCTTAAACTAAATTATTCTTAAACCGAAACCAATTTTCTCATAAGAAACAATGTAAAATGGATTAATACGTTCCTGGCCCTAAAAAGAACACTGTTTTTACCTTTTTTAACAGCATTCATGCGTAAAAAGCAGACAAAATACAAAGAATATGCATAGTATCGTATACAAAATACCCTACAGTAATTATAATAAAATGGACAATTTAATTTCACCTGTACAGAAGAGACTTGATGGCGTACATGGATGGTGATGGTGATGGATGTTACTGTCCGTTAGGACGTTTCACCACACAATAAGCCAGATTATTCCAGGTGTTACAGTAAAATTGGTCGGATTTAATTTTGTATGCTAACAGCGTTAGGATTTTAGCGAGGCATACTAAAATCTGAAATGGAGCGAAATGGGGCGAAACGGGGACTGATAATCACGAAATGGGGGTAAAATGTAACAAAAGACTGACTCCAAATAATTACTGTTATTTAATTATTTAGCCTTTGTTTTTTGTGAGATGCGCTCAGTACATGTAGTAGGTACCATCGGGCATTCAAGAGATCAAACGTCAGTCAAATGGGTCAGTCTGCTCCATTTAGTTACGTTTTACCCCCATTTCATTATCAGTCCCCATTTCATCACATTTCGTTAAAAAAGTTTAATAAAAGTACTTAACTGAATCAAATTTGGAGTCAGCCTGTTCCATTTCGCTATGTTTAACCCCCGTTTTGTTATTATCAGTCCCCGTTTCCTTCCATTTCACTTAAAAATAATTAAATAAAAGTAAATAATTGAATCACATTTAATCATATTTGGAGTCAGTCTGCTCCATTTCGCAATGTTTAACCCCCGTTTCATTATTATCAGTCCCCATTTCCCTCCATTTCGCTTAAAAATAATTAAATAAAAGTAAATAACTGAATCACATTTAATCACATTTGGGGTCAGTCTGCTCCATTTCGCTATGTTTAACCCCCGTTTCGTTATTATCAGTCCCCATTTCCCTCCATTTCGCTTAAAAATAATTAAATAAAAGTAAATAACTGAATCATATTTAATCACATTTGGGGTCAGTCTGCTCCATTTCGCTATGTTTAACCCCTGTTTCGTTATTATCAGTACCCATTTCACCCCATTTCACGTAAAAAATAATTAAAGTAGTTAATTGAATCATATTTAATCATATTTGGAGTCAGTCTGGATCAGTCTGCTCCATTTCATTACTTTTTAGCCTCATTTTGTGATTATTAGGCTCCATTTTGCCCCATTTCACCCCATTTCATCCATTTCGTGTTTTAGTATAGCCGGATTTGAGCAGCTGTCTGTAGCTTCACCCGTTAGCTCCACTTAATGTATGATTACTGTAAAAAATACACGGCTCATAACTTTTAATGTCCACAACAAAGTAAACCGTTCAGAGAACCACTGCGCAGTCCCCAAAAATATGATTTAATCAACACCAGAACACAAAACAAAAATAACTCTTCTTCTTTTGAGTTTATTGGCGGCTTGCCACTCAACACAATGCATTAGTGCCACCTACTGTGGAAGAGGTGTTTGTGCAGCAAGATTTTGTAACAAAAAAAAAAAAAAAAGTGAAGCATGTTTTGTTCAAAAAATATGTTCGTGATCCAATTTGTTGGTAAAGAGAGCCGTTCTAAAACCGAGGTTCCACTGTATCATGTTAATCTGGAGGGGACAGATCTATCTATATATTCACTTATGACATTTTAGAGCTGTTCCAAAATTTGAGAATACAATATTTGACAATGTGAGGAGTAAGTGATTAATCAACATGATTAAAAATGAAAGAAATTATTTGCAGCTGGAATTATGGCACATAAATATCAGCTGTGTTTTTATTTATTTATTTTTCTGTGTGTGTGTAGAGAGAAGACAGATACCTCTCATGGTAAATTCACATAGCGTGTCACTGCTCACACAGCAGCACACAGATCCTGTGGAATCTGAGCACGAAGCCTTTTGACAACTTAACGTTCAAAGCAGTTGCAATCATCAGTCAGTTAGCTGCACGCAGACGTGTGATGATTTCTCTGTGGCGGCGCTGCTCAGCTCATTTAATCTTACAGCACATTTCGATAAATCTTTTTACAGTCCTGCGCATATGTCCGCGCGCTGACGCCAGCCTGAGACACATGCGCTTAATGAATAAGCAGTCAGTCATGGCAGATGTTTGGATTCAAAGGAAGGTGGAAAGAAATGCAAAAAAAGAAAAGGTTTCCTCCGATCACACCTGGCTGCTTACTTGTCCCAACCGACACACAATTTCAACATCTTTGTGTGTTTCTTTTTATTCTTTTACATGTTAAACACATTTTAAATATATTTGTGTTGTTAATGAACTTTCTATGCATTTACACATTTTACAGCCTTTGTAAACATTTTAATCATATTTTTAAAGAACTTTCTATTCTTTCACCCATTTGACACCCGTTTCAAACATTTTAAACATGTTTTTTAAAAAATGTTCTGTTCTTCTATTTTTATCCTTTTGTCATATTTTAAACATGGTTTTTTAACATTTAAACTTCTCTGTGTGTTTTTAAACATCTTTGACACAACTAACACATTTTAACATAAATAATATTAATTCAACTTTTATACATATTTAGTTTCTCATCTAGTCTCACCTCTTGTTTAATGCGAGCAGTGAGTCTGGGTCTTTGACGTGCACAGGCGGCTGATGCGGGGATACACTGTGGAGAGGAGCAGTCGAAGATTGTCCTCTACTTTCTTCTTTTTTTGGGTTGCCCCAAAGTTTGCCTTCTCAGTGGTAGATTTACGCACTAAAAATGTATCCATTTTGATCATGGCATGTTAGCTAACAATGTGTTTTTTTCCCTTTTCCCCTTCTTTTTATTGTTAATTAACAATGTTTACAGTTATTTTTTTGCACTCCTCCCTCCCAAAGAACTCTGGCACCCCCTGGGGGGGGCACACCTTGCAGTTTGAAAACCACTGCTCTATCACATCACATTTTTTGCATCCTGCATGTTCCGTATTAATGGATTACGCAAAAGTTGCTCATTCACTCATGAGTTTGACACCACTAATAGTGCACAAAATCATCTTCAAAAGCATAGTTTTTAAACCGGGGTCACAAAATGTGAACAAGAGCCATAATATTATTTATGGCACCCAAGAGGTGTGCCAGACTGCAGCTTTTGCTTCAATGCTTGATACGAGAAATATGTTTCCATATCTCAAAAACGTGATGCGATTGGCAAAAACTAACACCAGGTTTAGATTCAGTGCCCCCAAATTACCCAAAATCCGTTGAAAAACTCCATGCAAGAAAAATCGTGTTGACCAGTGTTACTGTGTGGATTTTGGCTGAATAAACAAAACCAAATAATAATACATCAGGCATTTGCGGATGCGTATATTTTATACGTGAGCGGTGGAGGAGTCTGGAACGTTTTTTTCCTTCTTTGCATGCTGTGTGTCCTATGCTCTATTCTTCTGCTCTTCTCGCCATCTAAATCCTTTTGTGGATATGTAAAAGGGACACTAAAACAAGAATTAATAAATAAATGAAGCCATGCGATCGCTCTATATCCAACATCATTAACTCTGAGACACCATTATTAGCAGAGATGTTGCTTCAACAATGACTCAGCCTGAAAATATCAATTAGAACTGTTATGATAATTAGCTTCCAGTCCCCTGCCCATGGTAAATTGGTAAATTAGTTTGTCATTAAAGAGAGTTAATGGAAACTGCCACATTTTGGATCTTAGCAACCACCACCACCACACACACACAAACACACACACACATCCCCACTGTTTGGTTCAATTAACATACATTATGGATTTCAGCGCTGCTCCAACAGTTTTCATTGTGAACTCTGCTGCTATTCGACTTTTAGTTATCAACAGTCCTCACCCCTGATTTAATAAAACATGATAATTTTATGGTAATTATTGTTTTATTCATAATTTAGCTCACGATTCATCAGTCTCACGCAGATGTGAACACTTATGTTTTTTCCACCCCAAGAGAAGATTTTTAGCTTGTGTGTTTGCCATTTACTGACATTCAAATCCATATTTAAAGTGAAAAACAGCATGTATCCCTCCCTTAGGGGAGCTGTTCCAGGTGGTGAAATGTATTTATTATTATTTACTGCAGCCTAGTCGGGCGTAGAATACCTCTGTGCGCGTTTGTCCCCGTTAATACCCTTTTAGTCAGCCGTGACATGTTCATTAGCCTGCTGCATGTTTGCATTGTTAACGCTAAGCCTCAGCTTCTTACGTGCACATGCTTTGCTCTACATGTCACTGCGTGTGCGTGTTGTGTGCACATGCATGCGTCACCTTCAGCTGGCAGAAAGATGCAGATGGCGGCGAGAAGAGGCAGAGAAACTGTACCGGTTGGCAGAAAAAGATCGAAAGCTGTCATTGAAATCAGACACGCCCACAGCGCCTCCGCTGGCTACTATGAAATTACGCATCACAGGTGTCGCATCATTTTTGAACAATTTTATCTTCACTTCTACATTTATTGATTTTTTGCTGTTATTTTGCCAGTTCTTAACCCTCCAGGGCAAAGTAAAGACTGGAACCATTTCTGTGTGGAGCAGCGTTGTGGTTTTTCCTCATACTGTCTTCTTTTCTAACCATTTACATTACATCTTTTCTTTCTTTTTTTTAATAAAGCTGCACTTTTCACATCACTCCTGCATATTTTGGATAACAGTCACGATCTTACTGCTGGTGTGGATGTCATATTAGGCGTTAGACATAAAGTGGCCCAGCGTCAGAAAGTTCTCGTATTTCCAGCCCCTCCGGAGAATTTCTCTTCGGTCTCACTGCTGCTTACATGCATGTGCATGCACAAAACATCAAAAACCTCATGTATAACTCTTTTTCATATGTGATTAAAAAAAATAATAATTAAAGGCGCACAAAGGACACAACATTCAACCACATTTCTAATTTTTTTTCTACCCATGATGTCAGTAGGTTAACATTGAGAATAGATGGATTCTGATTAGCTCATACAATCCTTTTGGCTTTTTGAAAATGTTTTATTTATTTATTTATTTATTTATTTATTCATTCTAAGAAAACACTTTTAAAAACCCTGAAGAAATCCTTAAGCTCACAAAGTATATGAATCCCTGATTACAGCTCAAGAAGACTGAGGCACTTTTTTAAATAGCTTGAGCTGTTCAATATTTAGATTTAAAGTGAATGCCACTATAAATCCATGAATACTGTATACGTCCTCCCGTGCACTGATCACCACCACCTACCAGGTAAATGCAGCTCATCAGCGCCATGCATCTGTGTTCTGCACCGTTTCTCCTTCCTGTAATTGTTAGAGATGCACCTACGCAGATGCTGCCAAGAAAACAAAAAACAAAACAAAAAAAGCGCTAATTACAGATTATTGTTTCACGTTCCCAGGTGGCTGTCCTCCATAACATCCCATGAAAGACTTTCTTTTCAGTTGATTAACTCCCTTTGCATCAGTTTGAAAGCAGCAGGTATGTTTTGTGTCTACAGTCTCTAATTAGAGCAATGCTCATTGTCAAAGCATGATGAGAAGATCCAGATCCTTTGTCCTTACCTTGATTAAGTCATGCATTTGTCTCAGTCCAATAATAGATAGATAATAATAGAGCCTTGTCCAACAACAACAGGACCACGTGCATTATACGCTGGATGAATGGAGGTAGAAATTTGTGAACATACCTTTTTAAAAATGGTTTAAAAGTATTCATTATTGTATCATTGTTACTACTTCTGCAAAGCTGAAGGTTGTCTATATAATATTGCAACTCTTTCTTAAAAAACAAACAACTTATGTTTTCAAGTTACTAATAAAGTACCCTTGGTGAAATTGTAGCGCTACTGAGGGTCAGGGTCTTGCTAATATTTTTGAGCTGCTGTTTGCAAGGCTAATGTTTACAGAGATGACATTGTCCCCTCCATCTTTCAGGAAAAAATATCATTTGCTTAAATTTGATCATACTGCTGAGGCTGAAGTTCTTGTTGCTGGTTTTGCGCTTGTTTTTTTTTTTTGTTTTTTTTAAGGCTAAAGGTTGCAGAGATAACATCAACATCCTGTCGTATGAAAAAATGGCTAGTTTTCAAGTTGATAATGTACCTTTGCATAAATTGTAGAATTATTGAGGCTCAAGGTCTTGTTGCTGATTTTGAGCTTTTTTTTTTGTTTGTTTGTCTTTTACGGCTAAAGGTTGCAGAGATAACATTACCACCGTCTTATGGGAAAAAAGGCTAATTTTCAAGTTGTTAATATACCTTTGCATAAATTGTAGAAGTAGGCACAAGGTGTTGCTGCTGTTTTTAAGCTACCTTTAGCAAAGCTAATAGTTATACATATGACATTGCCTCTCTGCCCCCCCCCCCCCCCCCCCCCCCCAAAAAAAAAGAGATTATGATATAGTTTTCAGGTTACTTATGTTTAAGTACCTTTGTATAAATACTGGCACTGTTGAGACTCAAGGTCTTGCTGGTGGTTTTGATTGAAATGTTGCAGAGATGTTATTACCAGTCCGTATTCTGCAAAAAAGATACTGTTTTTAAATGTTTATGCTTAAACACATTTGCACGTTTTTGGATGCTAGTGAAGCAACTCACTTCAGTTTTTGAGCTACTTTTTGTTTTCTTTTTAATTTTAATGTCCTGTTTTGTTTTTTAATCCTTTAGTCCTCAATTAATATATTCACTTTATGAACAAAATGTATGCCCTTTTTTTGTTTCACCTCTTACCTCCTCCGTCCTCATTTTCATGTTCTTTTTCTAGTTGCTTTTGCTTTTTAAAAAAATGTAATTAAATTTGGTTTTGTTTTGTTTTTCTACATCAGTTGAGTGGATTTGAATGCTCTTCAAAGCACTGTTTGAGAGCACCGTTATGGGATTAAAAACTCCGAGCTGATTCTCTTCTGCTTTTATATTCTGTTGTTTCCGCTCAAGGTTGAGATTTCTTGAGTCAAACTGCACATGCGCGAGTAACCAAAGGTCTGATGAAGGTTGTTCCTTCACGTGTCTGTTACTTCACAATCAAGGCTGCTGTCTGACGATATTGTTGCACCTCGTCTGTGTCCTCTCAGTAGTGCGTGCACGCGCACAAGCACAACAGCAGGGTATTGACTTCCTGAGCTGTTTGTGAAGTGTAGCAGCAGGTTGTTTGAGAGCTGCAAATGCCTCATTATGTAAGATGTGTTTACCAGATGCCAGACTGCAGTTTCATCTGTCTCGCTCGCTCACATTAAGCATTCATTGCCTTCCTCTCTCGCTCTGTTCTGTATCCTTTACTGCTGTCACTCACTTTTTCACACTCTATCTTAATTTTGCGTTATGTAAACCGTGTCGACGAAATCTGTATGTATTAATTTGCTGCACATTGTTCAGGTTACAGCGTTAGTTATGCAGCAAAGCAGACTCATTCTGTCCTTCTCAAACTAGATCATTGTGTATAAAATGAACATTAGTGCGTAAAATCTAAATTAAAAGATGCATAAAATGAAAGCTTAGATGTGCACCCTGTAAAGTGCAGTTATAGTGCAGTGGATAAGAGAATATTTAGTGGGGAATCCTGCAAATGGTGATAAAAGCATCAAATTCGGCAGAAATACTCCTCAGACACTCCTCTTTTGAAAAAACCAAATGGCCACTTGAATTTTCAATCAGTGGGATTCCAAAAAGGTATAGTTTGGACTATCTGTGACTGAATTCCATGGAGTTACGTGATAAAAACAGCAAGAATGGTGAAAAGTGATGTAAATTACTAGTTCAGTTAACACGGTTTTAAAAAGGAATAGTTTGGACCATGTATCATCCTTACGTATCACATTACGGGGTAACATGTCACATGTCATAGAATCCAATGGATGCCGACATTGTTTAACCTTTACCTTTGTTTAACCAAGCATGCAACACAGTCAGAACTATTCCATTTATTAATCCTATTAGCTCAACCAGTAATTTGCACCACTTTTTACCGAAATTGGAGCAGCTTTAACTTTTGACCCCTGTTAAAAATGACAGACCTTTGTCATCATTCTTGCTGTTTTTATCCCATAACGCCATAGAATTCAGTCACAGATAGTCCATACTATACCTTTTTGGAATCTTTATGATCAGGCAAATAATGTGTAATATTTTTAATTATGATTGGAGCATCTTTTAATTTTGACCTCTGTGTAATTCTTTAATTGACCACTACCTGACCACCGATTGAAAAGTCAAGTGACCAATTATTTTTTTCAAAAGAAGTGTCTAAGGAGTATTTCTGCCGAATTTGATGCCTTTATCACTATTTGCATGATTGTTTCAGTTATCTGCTGCACTATTAAAAGAACAGATGAGTTCATCCTTCAAGACTGTTGACATAATGTAAAAACAATATGTAGTTCTTGTAACTCTAAATTAAAAGAAGATATATTGAGGATAAACTGATTAATCTTTGGTCAATTTGATGCACCAGGTCAATTAAAAAAAAGCAAGTTTATTTTGCTTCTGTATTAGGCGTGCACATAACTGGTGCACAGGTGCTTGTGCATGCTAAACAGAAACCATGCACCATCCTCCTGAGGAGTGCTTCGTTACATGTTTTCTACTGTGCATCATTTATTTTCAGCTTGCACGATCACCTGAGCACCAGTTATGTGCACGCGATCACCAAGTAATCCAAAGACGGTAAAATTGGAATGACAGATCCGGTTTCCTGTCTTGTGTCCAGCCAAAGCAGCGTACGTCTCTGTCCTCGTCCCTGGATGTCCAGAAGCCGGTGAACCACAGCTGTGAGCCCAGTGAGGTGAGCTCGTCGCTGGGCTACGCCAGCTTCAGCACCAGCCCCCCGGCCAGCCCACCCATCAGCCCCAACCAGGAGGACTCTGCTGGATCCAACTACGACTGTCAGCTCACAGGTGAGAGCGTCTCACTTCATCAGACTGGCAGCAGGTAGCGCAGCAGTAAGGCATCCTCTCAGTCAGAACAAATTTCTTTATATAAAGTCGATGAAAATCTTAGACACCCATGCAAAGATGTGTAGTCAACGAGAGGCTTGTTGCTGAAGAAAGAACCGTTTATTATTGAAAATGTTCCTTGAATTCTTTTGAATACTAACTGATATACACATTTGTTTTTTCTGTATTGTCACAAATTTTCAAACACACTGGCTGAAATATGGTAAAGCCAGTCATTGTGACCATCATAAAAGTCTTATTTTCTTACTTGATATTATCAGTTATCAAGTTGTTCACCAATGAATATGGCTTTATACACCCTTCGGCCTCAGGGTGTATGGTTTTCTGAAGCCATATTCATTGGTAAAACAACTTGATAACAATTTTATCATATACCTAAAAATTATAAATGTTGTATGGTTTCCTGAAGGGTGTAAAAAGCCATATTTGTTGGTGAACAACTTGATAACAATTTTATCATATACCTAAAAATGATAAATGTTGTATGGTTTCCTGAAGGGTGTAAAAATCCATATTCATTGGTGAACAACTTGATAACAATTTTATCATATACCTAAAAATGATAAATGTTGTATGGTTTCCTGAAGGGTGTAAAAAGCCATATTCATTGGTGAACAACGTGATAGCAATTTTATCATATACCTAAAAATGATATATGTTGTATGGTTTCCTGGAGGGTGTAAAAAGCCATATTCATTGGTGAACAACTTGATAACAATTTTATCATATACCTAAAAATGATAAATGTTGTATGGTTTCCTGAAGGGTGTAAAAAGCCATATTCATTGGTGAACAACCTGATAACAATTTTATCATATACCTAAAAATGATAAATGTTGTATGGTTTCCTGAAGGGTGTAAAAATCCATATTCATTGGTGAACAACTTGATAACAATTTTATCATATACCTAAAAATGATAAATGTTGTATGGTTTCCTGAAGGGTGTAAAAATCCATATTCATTGGTGAACAACTTGATAACAATTTTATCATATACCTAAAATGATAAATGTTGTATGGTTTCCTGAAGGGTGTAAAAAGCCATATTCATTGGTGAACAACTTGATAACAATTTTATCATATACCTAAAAATGATAAATGTTGTATGGTTTCCTGAAGGGTGTAAAAAGCCATATTCATTGGTGAACAACTTGATAATGATTTTATCATGTACAGTGGTCCCTCGTTTATCGCGGGAGTTACGTTCTAAAAATAACCCGCGATAGGCGAAATCTGCGAACTAGTCAGCGTTATTTTTTACAATTATTATAGATGTTTTAAGGCTGTAAAACCCCTCACTACACACTTTATGCACTTTTCTCAAACAGGCATTAACATTTTCTCACTTTTCTCTCCTGTGTAAACACTCAAAGTTCAAACCTTAGTAGAAAAAAAAAAATAGAATGTTTCCCTATAAATAATTATGATGGCTTTTAGAACTAACAAATTTAATTTTAACGATCAACCTACGAGGTTGGACACGTAAGAAATTATTAATAGTGACTCACCAGTATTTCACAGTTCCTCTTTGTCGTGGCGCCGCTCCGCTGTCCGGATTGGCTGATTACTCGGGTGGTATAAAAAATATTACCAGTCCGCGAAAAGGGTGTATTGCTATTTATTCTTTAGTGTTTTATCCAATCATATTGGCGTATCATTTATAGGTATATGATAATATTTGATTTATTTATCATGGCAATATTAGCAAATTATATAACTGTACCATTTTAACTTTAATTGTAGAGCGTCTATGTCCTTGGACATAGATGCATTGTTTCATTGTTGTATTGTTTCAGTCCACCCAGCTGTAAATGGGCATTGGCTTTGTCTGGGGACTGGTAACCAATCTACATGGAGGTGTAGATTCTCATCCACTTCATTCTTTGGCATCCAGGGATGCGAACAGCAACCAAAATACCAAAATATACAGTACATTCAGTTTCAGTTGGGTTTTGTGTGTGTTTACGTAGACAAAAACACCATACCATGTGTCTTCATTGGTTGGTTTGTTAGTTGGCTGGGGGAATTGGTTGGTTGGTTGGTCGGTCACAAAATCTAGACCAGTTGTGTTGATGTTTGGTGGAAGACCTTGGCTTGAGCTAAGGAAGAGCTCTTTATATGTTGGTACATATTTGTATTCAGTGTTGTGTGTCTTCCCATGCATCTAGAGCAACACAATAATGGGTTATCTCTTGGTCTATTCTCCACCCCTCTACCCGGTTTCATGAAACTCATACTAATTTATGAGTAACCCTGTTGGAAAATCCACCAAGCAATCAACAGATATGACTGAAAATAAGACTCCCACTCCCCCTGTAGCCTCCACCTTCAGGCTCTGACGGTATTCTTTAGTGATAGAAATCATTAGTGTTGCTACTGTTGGGGGGGGGGGGGTTGTCCAGGTTGGAGCTTCAACACTAAACCATTGGTTACTTCATGTGAGGATTACATAAACAACATCCAAGGTGAGTTATCTGACTTGAATGGAAATCAGGCAGTTAAAAATGCAAACTCTTTAGGGGATAAAGATCCCAGCATGCATCAAGACCACCTGTTGTCTTGGCGCAGTGCCTGTATATATTTTGTGCCAGGTGGTGTAGAATCCGCTTTACCATTTAGTCCACTATTAAAATGCCTCTCAATCAGGTGCTTTTTATTTCTTTTTTGTTAAATTCTCTCTGCCTCGCTGTTGTGCTGGTGCTTATGTTTCTCAATGTGGGAACCAAATAAAACGTTAATCCTCTTGCTCCAGGTGCCAGGATGTTGAAATCATATTTCTACTCCTGTCATATTGGAGTCCACAGTCAAGAGACAAAGATCTTTAGAGGCAAAGAACGTAGCCTATGAAGAGCCGCGGGACTCGAGTGCACTCAGAGTTACAAAAGGAACAAGGACAGATTGCAGTGAGGAACACATACTTACAGTGGATACTATATTGTGTGTCAGAGACGATTTAGAGATAATTAAATTTATTAGAGAAATAATGCGAACAGAGCTTTCATGATATGAAGAAAAAAAACTCTATATTCCGCTGTTTGTTGGGAAATGTGATCATAATTGATGCAATAAATCAGAGATAAGGTGCACAACATCAAATTTGTCTCTGACTGTAAATGCTGTCATCTTCAGTCTCACTTTTTGGACTCCTGTTTCTGTTGTAAGTAGTAGAAAAGGTTTACTGTGTTTGTCCCAAGCAAAATACATCCTTGTGCACGTGGGTCATTGTATGGGAGTGGTAGCTTAATAATATGAGCTAAAATTAAAATAAAAAATTTAAGCTTTTTTTTTGGTATGGAAGGGGAGTATTTCTGTTACATATGTCGCAGAAGTAAAAAACGAGCTGTTTCTGTTATGTGTCGACGCGGGTTGAGGAGCGGACCTGCGTCAGACGGAACCCAGCGCTACAAATAACCAGAAAAGCGGTTCCAAAAACAATATATTTATTCACCCACTGGTGCATAAAAAGTGTAAAAAAAACAAAATAGCGTCCTTCTGGTGGAGTGAAGGCTGGCACGCTCTCCAGCACCCAAAAGGATTGAAGCCCGGCGCTCCTGGACCCACTACCACTGCCAAACACCCCCCAGGTGGACACGACAAACCGACTCTCTGCGAAGCATAGAAGAGGTGAGGTAAGTTAGCAGTTACAACTAATATCCTTCAAAAGACACACACTATCAGCAACACATACAGGTCTGTATTTTAAGCTTTATGCAAATAAGCAGCTTCTCACAACAGGTGGAGGACCACTTGTCCGCATGCCACAGCAGTGAGAAGCGAGCTGCACAATCCTCATCACAATTCAAGTATACTGCGTAACAAAATACCAAGTTACTATCAACAATTAGTCAAACACTTAATCACCTTTGATGTGTGCTGACAGCATGTGTCCCTCACCCTTCCTTGCTTCACAGGTTCGATGTGTCAAACCCAGGCGCGGTCCTCAGCGTCTCACAAATGAACATCACAAGGTCGAGTTCCCGGCAGTTCTGCTTGAATTACACATGACTTAAATGCAGAATGCCATCCAATTATCTGCTTCAGCTGAAGGTCTTTAAGGTTGCATGTGAGCACCATTCACAGGTGCTGCACATGATGTTGATGAGGGTGAAGGATTCTTCAGCCAGCACCTTCTCCACAGACAAATCAGTTCTCATGCCACCTGGAGAGCAAAGAAAAGAAAAGAACACCAAAATATCCAGCCACACCCCCCAACACACAACAGTACCCCCCCTTTAATGGGAAGCCTCCCGGCGACCGAACAGACCAGGCCCGAGAACAGCACCTCCCTCCGGGGTCCTCGTCAGGAAGCAGACAGCACCACGCTCCCAGACAGCAGGACAGGGCACCGCAGCTGGAAGGCCGGCTGGCATCAACAAAAGCCCCCAAAACATTCCCCAGTACAATCCAACACACAGGAAAAAACACAAAACCCACCCAAAACCTCCCCAGGGGACCATCCCATCAAACCCCGGGAAGAAAAGAAAAACTCCCAAACGCAAAAACCCAACACAGCCCCACAAACACAATACAAACATAAATGCATAAAAGGAAAATAACAAACAACCCCCCCAGAACGACCTGCAGAGCCCAACCCCCCCCAGAAGGCCTTTACCGCCAGTTCCAGGAGGAACAGCCAGAACCAGAATCCCACACAGGTCCCCAGGTGTACATGGAGCAAACGGCACCCCCAGAGGACCGTACCATCAACCCCAGGAGGTACCCTCCCCACAACCCCGGAACCCCAGACCCGGCCACACTTGGCTAGTTGGCGCCAAGCCAATTCCCCCCCAGAGGACCGTCCCATCAACCCTGGAGGTGGAACCCGGAAGGAAACAGAACAAAATCAAAACTCAACCCCCGGAGGACTACCAAAAACAACCCCGGGGGGATATAAAACGACCGTAAACCCTGTTACCCTCCCCGGCACCCCGAAAGACCCCAGGTCCCTCCCAGAGCCCCTCGGCGGCTCAATTTTGGCGAACGGCTCAAAACATTAAGCCGGGGAAGGGAACAGGAAAAACTAACCCAGCCCCAACCCCAAGGCGCAGCGGAAAACCGGAAATACGTCCGGTGCCCCAACTCGACCATACCCCAGCCTCTCGGGAGGGGTGGAACTACCGAAATGGCGAACGGCAACAGATCGGCCCACCCCTCCGACTGAGGTATGTCTCCACTGCACCACACCCCAGCAACACCAATGACGAACGGTACAAAGGCTCACCGAGGCTGGAGTGGAACCGGGCCCTAACCAAACCAAGAAAAACGCCCCTGACACCCCCCCCCCCCTAGGTGCAGAGGTCTTCTGAGAATGCTCAGCGTGACCAACCTGCACCACCCCACAACCCACAAGACAAACGGTCTTGGGGCAAGTGAGGTTGGGGTTAGGGATGTAGGGAAATAAAAAACAACAAAATAAAACGACCCAACAACCCAAACAGAAAATACCTAAAAACACATAAAAATTAACAATTAAGTGAGCCCAGACGGGCTTCTAACCGCCTAACATTCACTCCACCAGACACGCCTCTGACTCCCCAAACAAATTATAACCCCTATTTAAAGAAAACAAAACATTAACCCGTACTTTCTTTTTTTTTCTTTCTTATGTGTGTTATTTTGCCTGTCCCAGAACACCTGGAGATACGTCACCATTATTTTTCTTCACGTTTCTATGTCGGGGCAATACAGTAATCTCTGCTCGTCCGAGCTGCATGGGCTCGTCAACAGGAGGAGCCAGTGGTCCCGTCGGAGGAGCCTCAGTGGGGCGAAGAAGAGGCGGCCCAGATCTGTGTCGGGGAAAGCCCCGAGACGAAAAAACCCGCTCTGATGGGCGTCCTCTCTCGCGTCCACGCTCCTTCATCCAATCATCTAGACGAATCACCAACGATATTAGCTCATCTAAATCGTTTGGCTCGTCACGGACTGCTGGCTCGTCTTTTAATGACTCATTTAACCCATCTACAAACATTCCTCGTAAAGCTGCGGCGTTCCAACCTGACTGAGCAGAAACCAGAGAACACTGCATCAAAAACGAAGCACAGGCTTCAACGTCTCCCGCATAAGGCTCCGGACGACAAACAATCAGTTCGGACGCCGAATCACTGGGAGACGGAGTTATCTGCACTAGTATCGATGGTGCCGCAGCTGGAGCAGCAGGAAGCGGAACGGCTTGCGCTGCAAGCTCCGTAACACGGGCGTCTGTTTGTTTAAGTTGGTTTGCGAGAAGCTGTAATTGCTCCCATATTTTCTCCAAGTGTTCTAGAACTTTTTCGGCAAAAGGAACCGCCTCTGCCGCTGGGTCCATTATGGAATGGCCGGGAACTACTGTTATGTGTTGACGCGGGTTGAGGAGCGGACCTGCGTCAGACGGAACCCAGCGCTACAAATAACCAGAAAAGCGGTTCCAAAAACAATATATTTATTCACCCACTGGTGCATAAAAAGTGTAAAAAAAACAAAATAGCGTCCTTCTGGTGGAGTGAAGGCTGGCGCTCCTGGACCCACTACCACCGCCAAACACCCCCCAGGTGGACACGACAAACCGACTCTCTGCGAAGCATAGAAGAGGTGAGGTAAGTTAGCAGTTACAACTAATATCCTTCAAAAGACACACACTATCAGCAACACATACAGGTCTGTATTTTAAGCTTTATGCAAATAAGCAGCTTCTCACAACAGGTGGAGGACCACTTGTCCGCATGCCACAGCAGTGAGAAGCGAGCTGCACAATCCTCATCACAATTCAAGTATACTGCGTAACAAAATACCAAGTTACTATCAACAATTAGTCAAACACTTAATCACCTTTGATGTGTGCTGACAGCATGTGTCCTCACCCTTCCTTGCTTCACGGGCTCGATGTGTCAAACCCAGGCGCGGTCCTCAGCGTCTCACAAACAAACATCACAAGGTCGAGTTCCCGGCAGTTCTGCTTGAATCACACATGACTTAAATGCAGAATGCCATCCAATTATCTGCTTCAGCTGAAAGTCTTTAAGGTTGCATGTGAGCACCATTCACAGGTGCTGCACATGATGTTGATGAGGGTGAAGGATTCTTCAGCCAGCACCTTCTCCACAGACAAATCAGTTCTCATGCCACCTGGAGAGCAAATAAAAGAAAAGAACACCAAAATATCCAGCCACACCCCCCAACACACAACAGTTTCAGGCCTGTTGTGTTTATAACAAGAGGATTTTTGTGAGCACAGTAGAATTTTGGGGATGTTTGCCATGAATACTCAAAAAAAAAAAAAAAAAAAAAAAAAAATATATATATATATATATATATATATATATATATATATATATAAGCTTGACAAAAAATAATTTTATACAACCAGGCCCCTTTAATCATTATTTCAATGACTAAATGGTATGAATGGAGAAAAAAAAGTCATGAATCATTCAGATTTCTTTTTAGCTCAGATTTTTTATACGTTTAAGGCAGCGAACTCCATGCTGAGATCTTTATCATTCTTCATCAAACAACCATAAATTCTACAGGATCTAATGGAAGGAAAGAAATATGCTTTTAAACAGTTTGGGAGCATTCAGATGTTTTATTGATTTAAATAGCACTATTTCAACACAAAAAGCATGGCTCCAAAATAGAGATTTCACCTTAAAATTATCTTTGACCTGCAAAAATTGCAAAAAGAATCAAATTTTCCTGTTATAACTATAAATTAGAGCTGGTTCCAAAACATTTTTCTTTTGGCACAACCAAACTCTAATTTCTCATTTGTGACATTTCCAACACATTTTAGTACAATAAATGCCAGATATTAATATTGGAAGTAACCTCATTTGCAGTTATTTTGCCTGTTAATTTACTGTGGTATTAATTTGATGCTCTAAGTTGTACATGATTCCACTGCTGCTGGGGAAAAAAGTAGAGATTTGACCCATTTGTAATGACATTTTAACTCTACTTTTTAGTGGGATTGATCCATGATAGAAAAAATGCCATTCTCAAACTCGAGCTTTTAGCCTGATTATATATTTTCTGAATTGGTGAATTTTCCTCCTCAGCGTCTTTTAGTTTGCTTGGAAAATGTTTTTTCACCGAGTTCTTAAGCGTGATGTTTCTAAGGTCGTTTGATGTCGTAAAATAAGACGCAAACAAACAGTTTGAGGAGAAAATTGCATCTGATCTCAGTGAAGTTGGCTGAAAGACATTAGAAAAAGATGCTGCTTTGTTCCTGCGGGGAGTCATTTCGACTTACGCCTGAGAAACACTGCTGGTCCCTTCTAATGGCATCCCTCCTGCAGAGTTCTAAAAGTTTCCCCTCCAAAAAGGAATAAATATTCCACACAGTAAATTATGTATTTTTTTTAGGAGGTTCTTGTAAACACAACAGTTAGGCCCAAAATGAGCTCATATCAACAGTGTGCATAAACTAATCTGAAACCTCTGACAGTATGTCGACTGCTGGGTCTTACAAACAATTTGGCCAGAAAAATAGACACGGTTTTCTAACATAGTGCAACTCTGAATTGCAATTTTTTTTTGTTTTGTTTTTTTTTTTTGGTTGGGTGGGTAGGGGGGTGCTAAATCGAATAATAATAATAATAATAACTATTAATAGCATGCTTTCCCAGGAATCAAGGCATTATGCAAATGAATCTCTATTAATAAAATAATAAATGTCAATAATAAAAGTACACAGTGCACAAAAATCCCAAATTAAAGAGCTGATAATATAGAAAACAGGTGGGGCTTCGTATATAGGTTTTTCTCCTCTCCTTTTTGTGGAGGTGCGACTTATATTCCAAAAAATATGGTATTTATTTCTAGAAGCTGCGTTAAATTTAACAAATTGTGAAAAGCACTCATTTGAAACACCAGTCTGATAAAAAGCAGACTATTTTAAATTCATATTATTTCAGGAGTTTTACTGCAGTGTACAGCCGTGCCTATTTTTCTGGCGTATGGGTCTATGCACAGTTAATGCCACCAGAGCGATGTGGAGTCCCTCAGCCACACTTTGGGATCCGCATGTTTACTCTCCTTAATTTTTGTTATTTCCTCATCACTGGCTTCAGGAGTTACCATAGCGACGGGAAGGTCGTCATGGAAAAGTGGCGGCTTTGCCACGACGACCATATAGGTGGTATATATGATATAGTATACGGTTGTGAACCCGTTCTTCTTTCATCTGGGGTTAAATCCAGCTGTCCCGCTGGCAGACGAGGCAGAAGAGGAAGTGTAGCTGGCGGGAGGCGTCCGTGTGTTTTATCCAGGAGCAGTTCAGAGACCCACCACACTTTGATCTGTATCACACCTCAAACGAAAGGCGCATTTATGATCAATCCACAGGTGCATGCACACAAAGACGGACTGGTGCAGATGCAAAACATGAATGAGTGACGTTTGTCAGTGGAGTCCTGCTGAATCGTATTTGTGTAATTACGCTGTTATTTCTCTCTCTAACCCTCATCGCGAGTCCTTATTGTGATTTCTTTTAAACATACAGCCGTTTATGGTGAGCTCCTCTACTTTTCACTTTGAGTAACACATCATATTAAGACCCTCATAATAAGCATTAGTTAATTAGTAATAAGGCCCTTAAGCTGCTCAATAAGAAGTTATTGTGTTAACAAGACTATGTAAGTGTTAATAACAGCATAAATAATATTCACAGCATAACTGATGATTTGTAATTCAAATATAAGCTGATAAAGAATGTTTATAAGACTCTTACAAGTTTCTTTTTCTTATAATAGAGTTAAAAACACATTTATTGAGTTGAAAGGTTCCAGTCATCTATCTAAGAGTCAACAGCAACTGGACGTCTTGATGGTCTTCAAGCAGTTAGCCACTGGAATGAAAAGTTGCTGAGTTACCTAACTTACCTGTTAAGTCTTTGTTTTACCTTTACTAAGCTTTGTTAGTGCTTTTTTGAGATTTTTTTTTTAGCCATTAAAAATGGCTTACAATCAAACAGTAAATACATTTATGATGCTATTACTAACACTTATACATTCTTAATAATGCATAATGTTAATAAAGATTTGTAAGATCATATAAAGGCCTTATTATTACAAGTTATGTGTTATTTGTAAGCCAAACTGCCACAAACTGTAGTTCGTTACCAGCCTTTTTTTTCTACTTTATGAGTATTTTTCATTTTTTTCAAAGAACATTTTACCAACAGTAACTAAACAAGATACAATAACAAGTGTAAAACAATACTGAGAACAGCAGCAGTTGAGAACATAGGCACACAGTACTGGACCCTATAAGATAATAATATTGTTTTTATAAATCATAAATCAAAAACAAAGCAGGTTATCACATGGTGAAATACATATCCCATTCTTCCCAAAGAGCATCATATTTGTCCTTTTGGAGGCTTACACTGAAAGTCATGTGTTCCGTGCACTGGATTTTTGTGATTATTGCTGCCCATTGGTTGATAGTAGGAGGATCCCCACGTTCGTTACGATTCTTGACCATTTGGATCAAAAAGTGCTCCGAGCAGCGCCCATCATGTCGTCGTGGCAACACTGCTACACCGTCACTACATAGCATGAATTGTCACATCCTCAAAACTGATCTTCATGAGCAAACACCATTACAACATGCTACAACGTGTAAAGATGTTGACAAGATGTTAGCATGACAATGGTGCATTGCAAGGAAATCGCCACAGAATCTCCTATAAATATAGGACTCGCTACTATTTTCATCATTGTAGAATGTGGTCAATGATTAACAGCGATGGATGAAGAATGTCTGCTGTTACGCCATCTTGACTGTGTCTCACGGACTGCATTCGTGACACCACCTTGCAGGTTCACGGGCGCATTTTTTGCTGCCACAAAACCAGCAAAACATGAACAAGATGTACCAATACACATCAAGAGGGGATAATTTGATTTGATCCTTCTAGAGATGGGAGTGGGTGTCTACTTCTGCAGGCCTCCTGTCTTGTGCACCAGCATGGGCTCCCAAAATTTCCTGTATATTCGTATTGTCAGTTGTGTTGGTAGCATGGCCCAAGCAGAGGGTCACCCCTTTGAGTCTGGTCTGCTTGAGGTTTCTTCCTCAAATCATCAGAGGGAGTTTTTCTTTACCACTGTCGCCCATGTTCTTGCTCTAGGGGTTAGTAAGGTTAGACCTTACTTGTGTGAAGCGCCTTGAGGCAACTTTGTTGTGATTTGGCGCTATATAAATGAAATAAATTAAATTGAATTCAATATTTCAAAAATTGATGCTTTGCATCGTGATGCCTGACATCAGCAGAATGCCGACAGGACTCGCCAAGTACAGTTCAGCACACATCGCGCTAACCACCGTGAAGGTGGATACGCCGCTGTACTGTTAAAATCTTTCTCTCTCTCTCTCCATCCTGTGTCTGTAGGTCTGTGCCTCGCTTGCCCTACCTGCAGCTCTGAACACGAGGAATAGGTCGGCACTCATTTATCTTTTCATTTAATTTTTCTGCATTTTTTTTCTTCTCTTGCTACACTCCTCATGCCTCCTGCTCTCGCTCCTTATTAGCTTTTTAAGACCCATTGTAGGGTTACCATGGCAACAAGTAGCTAACAGTGAGCGAAAGACGGAGTACATGTGTATATATATGGTACGCCAGGCAAAGAGTATCAAAGAGAATTCAAAGGATGCCAGTAAGAAGAGAATAACAGGAGGAGGAGGGACACAGTGAACAGAAGACAAAAACAACAGAGAAAATGAAATGTCAGATTGAAGAATTGGATATTGTGTATGCTAAAGTGAAGGGATCACTTTTTTTTTATTTGTGTACCATAAAATGTCTTTCCTTCCGTCCCCTCCTTGTCTATTCTGTTTCTCGGCTTGTTATTTCACTCTCCCTCAAAAATCCTGAAATGTTCTTCGTCACCAAACTGCGGCAAAGTGTGCTGGTGTCAGACACCTGCGTGGGCACCTGAACAAAAGTAGGCCTATTTATATCCCGATCCATCACTGGTGCCGGTGGCGCTGCTGTGGAACTACAGTTCATATGTGGCGTTGGACATCACTCGAGTTGTTCCTTCAATGCCAAGTGCATTGCAGCATTATGCAAAAGCACCCTGTCCACCATGAATTATGCAGCGCCCCTTGTGACAAGTCTGACAAACAGGCACAAAGCTGCAGGTTGTGTTTGTTTTTCTGGAAGCAGCTGAATTACTGTTGCATTTCACATCTATTTATTTTCTGGCAGAAGCCTATATTGGGACTCTGGTTTGTAACCAAACAAGAAAAAGCTTCTTTTTTTTTCCCAGTGTAATGTATAACACTGTATTTCTATACACTAAATTATACCATAATTTGAGCAACATTAGTTTGTTGCACCACTACTCTGAGATTCTTCAGCAGATTTGCACCAAACTGTGGATAAAGAATGAACCCAGAATTACTAACTGAAACAATCTTTCAAATGGTGATTCAAGCACCAAATTTGGCACTAATTCTCCTTAAATATTACTCTTTTGAAAAAGCAGACTATCCACTTGATTTTTCAATAGGCAGTCGGGGTCAATTGAAGAATTATACAGGGGTCAAAATTAAAAGCTGCTCCAATCATATTAAAAGTTATACCACATTATTCATCTGATCATAAAGATTCCAAAACGGTATGGTTTGGACTATATTTGACTGAATGTTATGAAGTTATGGGGTCAAAACAGCAAAAATGGTGACAAAAGTCAATTTCAGTTTGTACAGGGACCAAAGTAAAAGTTGCTCCAATATTTTCCTCTGTAAATATTCTGTTACCTGCTGCACTATAAAAGTCAAGGTCTTTGGGGTTGAGGTCAAGGAATTTTTATTGTCAACATAATTTGGATCACACTTTACACAGATATGTAGGTGGATTCCAGAATTGCCCTGGCAAGGTCAACCAAAGGTCAGTCATTCAGTTGAAGGTCAATGCGTCAAAGGCCCACTTTCCATGGCCCAAGCAGAGGGTCACTCCTTTGAGTCTGGTCTGCTTGAGGTTTCTTCCTCAGAGGGACAGAGGGAGTTTTTCCTTAACACTGTTGCTCTGGGGGTTAGTAAGGTTAGACCTTTCTGTGTGAAGCACCTTGAGGCAACTCTGTTGTGATTTGCCGCTATATAAATGAAAATAAATTGAAAATTGAAAAAATTCCACCAAACAATGAATTGTGTTGTTTCCCTGGAAACTCCATCCTAAACAAGTTGGTCACTTCCTTATTGATATTATACTTGGCTACTTCTCTGTCATAGTCCTGAGCATCTTCATACCTATGAGTGCTACTGCCTCATCATAAAAAAGGTACAATAAAATCCATCGGAGGAGTGATACATACCCTATATATACACAATACTGTGCTTTGACAATATGATTGTCATTTTCCAACTGATTTTCATTCCCCTTCTCTCCAGAGCATATCTCCACCTCTCCGGCTCTTCTCAACCTGCTCTCTGCTCTTCATAGTCCACAGAGACTCCTCTTTGATCTCGTCTGTCAACCTGTCCATCACCAATGCAAAGAAGAAAGGACTCAGAGCCGATCCTTGATGTAGTCCCACCCCCATCTTGAATGCATCTGTCATTCCGACTGCACATCTCACTGCTGTGACACTGTCCTTTCACAAGAACTTCTGTTTGCACTAAAATCCATAAAGAAAACACTGTCCTTTCACAAGAACTTCTATTTGCACTAAAATCCATAAAGAAAACATTACACAATAATGTTTTTGTGTATTTTATGCATCTGGCGTGATAAATAAATGCTTTTTTCTTTTCTTTTTTTTTGTCAGATGGGATAATACCTGCAAATATAACTTAATTCTTTCTTAAACATATTGCAGTGGATCACAGAGGGGCTGAGGGATAGATGAATTTTAATAACTAGTGAGACAGATGCTGAAGTGATCACTGCTCTGGGTGTTTTTATTTTTATATAAAAGTATGGTACCGAGTAGAAGATCTTTCCTGTTTGTGTGCTTTGGTATCTGCGTGACTGCACATGTAATGTCAGAACTGTTGCATTGATTAACGACCCAACGTCACTTAGGCTTCTTATCCTCCAAGATCAGCGCCATTCACATCTAATCTGGATCTGATGGTTAGACGTAGTTCCATAGGTCCTGCAGCAATTGGCTATTAATGTGCACCGCATAGAACTAGGAACAAGCATCCCTCTGGACAAGTGAGAAACCAATCAGCAGAAGTCTGCAACATCTCCTCCTGGTTAATTCACTCATCACACAAGCAGCATTTTCTTTGCAGAATTAATACGTTGACGTTGATGCAGAAACGGCTCATTGTTGCCTCATTGAACTCTGTTCTTTGCTGCCCCTTACGATCACATTTTATGGCAGTTGGTGGTTTTGTATGCTGTAGCTTATTAGTAGCAAAGGCACAGTATGCAGTCAGTTCTTTCTTCCATTATCCACTGAGGCATTTAAAGGCGTCTCTTTTCAGCTTGGTCTGCACTTATACAAAATGACAGAAATTTTCCCTTCTGTTCTGTCCAGGTTGAATGTGCTAAATCTGTTGTGCAAGAGAAGGCAGATATGACGAAATTATAGCTCTTGTCTCGCCACTTATCACTCGGAAACAGGATCTGTGAGGGACAACAGCTGCCAGAGCAGATTTGACAGGTGAGAGGACAGTGTTAGGAAATGTGAAGATGTGCATGTTGTTGCACGCAGGTCAGACACCCACTTCATTTGTCAGACTTTAATCATCAAAATCATCCTGCAACAATCTCTCCACATTTTAATGAAGATATAACTCTTAACTAGCGTGTTTTGTTCTGTCCTGCTGACAAAATATCAGAAATTCATTACAATGCACAATAGATTTGAATTAACACCTCTCTGGGACACAGTTGGCTCACAGTCTCGTCTTTGTTTTTGGACATCATCAGCCTTTTGAGTGAAGTGTCTCCTCTTGATTGCATCTCCCTGTGATGCAGCGCTAATTAGCAGCATAATTTCAATAAAGAGCGGTTGGCTTTGATCACACATTCTCAGCGAGCACCAAAACCTCTTGTTCAGAGTGGGACACTGGTTGATTTTCAGCACGCGAGTGTGTCCTTCTTGTCCTTTAACTGTGTTCCCATCAAGTCCTTTTAAGTGCTGAGACCCTTGGCATCTCAATCAGGTCTCACTTTGGAATTGGAATTATCAACACTGACTTCCGGCGTCTGTTTTTGAACTCCTCCGAGATATTATGCATGTCATCCTGTGTTCTACATGTTGTTTATTAGTTTTGATCATAAAATTTTAAAAAATGTTTGGGTTTTGTACTCGCCATAAATTGCATTCACCTTCTCCTTGGTCTGTAACTGCTACTTGCATTAAATTTGCTGTAATCCAAAGTAGGTCAAAATACAGGTATGTGCTGTCAAAGTGACTTTGATCTACAGTCACCATAGATAGTTATTCAGCAGAGCTGCACTCCCAAAAAAATCTGACATTTTCATCCACCTGCTTGCTGAGATCTCATCAGTATTCTGACCAAACTATCAGCTGTTAAAGCCACTTTGATCTGTAGTCACCTTGGAGAATGTTACAGTTCTGATGCAAAATTAAGCAAAGGTGGTTTTCCACCCCCAAAGCTAGTTTCTGCATCCGGGATTCAGCACACCTATTCCCCAAAGTTCTTTGCACCCTGCTCCTACGGCCGTCAGTATAACTATTTGAATCAATACCAATCAATACCAACCTACAGCTGCCAACATTTGGAATTAACCAAAAGGGGAGGCTTATAAGCACCCTCCCCTTATACCATTAAAAATAAAGAATGTATACATATATAAATATATATACTCATGACAACTATACAAAAAAAGAAAAGAAAGTGCATGAACAATTTAACTTAATCAATCACTGAAATTTCAAAACACAACTAAACAAGTAATAGTGAACAATGACAAAAATGATAAACTTAATCCTTCAAACTATAATGGGTAAATATGTTCTTTTTGTAAAGCCTTTTAAAACCAACCAATGTACCAAGTATTTTTATATTATCAGGACAATTATTCCAAATATTAACAGCCCTGATGGAAACACAATGACTTTTAACAGTAGTACGGATCTTCAATTTCTCAAATACTGTAATAATGTTCCTCTCAAATTGTAGCTGGAATCCCTCATTTTAAACAGATCCTGGACAAGTAGATACAAAAGCTTATTTTTGACTTCATGCATAATCTATATTGTAATATAATCAACCAAGTCCCAGAATTTTAAAATTTGCAGACAAGCAAATAAGGGATTTATTGGCTCTCGATATGGTTTATTACTGATAATTCTTATAGCTTTCTTTCGCAACAGAAAAACTGGTTTAGTATTAGTTCTATATGTATTTCCCCAAACCTTGACACAATATGTCATATATGGAACAAGTAATACATAATATAAAGTGGTTAATGCATGTTTGGAGAGGAAGTCCTGGGCTTTATGCAGAATTGCAATGGCTTTTGACATTTTAGTTTTAACATAGTTAATGTGTTTTCCAGCTTAATCTATCGTCAGTATAAACACCAAGAAATGTTGTATCTGTTACAATTTCAATATCATGTAATAATAGACTTTTACTTAAGTTCCTGGACTTATTCCCAAATATGATACACTTAGATTTACCAAAATAGAGCGATAATTTATTTAAATTGAACCATTGTTTAAATTTATGTAATTTGTTCTCCATGATCCCCACTACAAAACACAGTTGTATCATCCGCAAATAAAATACAACTTACGTACTTGGAAACCAAACATAGATCATTAATATACAAAAGAAACAACAATGGCCCAAGGACTGAACCCTGGGGCAGGTTTTTATGGTAGCCAATCACCTCAACAGGTGGTTTTCCTTTTTTCAACTTTAAAAGTCTCGAACATCTGAGAAATCACCGGCTGAGGTGATCAGTAGCCAGGAAGACCCACGCCATCACGATGCTTAATGCCCACCCCTGTTCTAGATTCATCAGAAGTAGTTAGAGGATGTGGGTACAAGAAAGTGAGAGAGCGAGATGGAAGTGCGACTCAACGCCACTTTGACTCGGATGGGGTTGAGCAGTCGTGCAAAATAGGTGGATGGCTTGTTTTCCAATCTCCTGAATAATTTGGACATTTAGATCCAATGTTTTTGTCACATGAGACAAAGTGCATCATATTCACACTCTTGGACCATAGTGGTCCAATGTGTGGGCCGTTAAAACTGTCTCGATTGGTGCTCATCACAGAAACAAGTGATCCAATAATTCTTCATACACAGTTCTGCCCCAATATTTGCATGCACCTCTTTGGTTAGTTGGATATAATTCCACAGTTTTCCATTTGGTTTCAATATAATTTTGCACAAATTGGTTCATTACTTTTCAGGTATCCCTGCTAGTACTTAGAAAGACTGATGAGGCAGAAAAGAATCATAATTATATCTTTGTTTGTTTTTGAAAAAAAAAACATCACATACATCAACTTGCACTTTCATTCTTCATTCATTTTCTACCTGCTTTCCTGGGATCAGGTTTGCATTGGCAGTACACCAAGTAGGTCATTCCACACTTCCGTATCCTCTGCCAAGTCCTCTAACTGTTCATGGGAGATCCTGAGGCATTCCCAATCCCTCCAGTGTGTCCTGGGTTTTCTTGGGTTCCAGTTGGACTTGCCTGGAAGACCTCCCTAAGGGGACAACCAGGACGCTTGAACCACCTCAGCTTGCTCTGTTTAATGTGAAGAAGCAGCGACTCTACTCAGAATCCCTCCCAGATATTCGAACTTCTCACCCTGTCCCCAAGTGTAAGTCCAGATACACAACGGAGGAATCTCATTTCCGCCGCTTGTATCAGGGAGGTCATTACCTTAAAGTAATGATGCTCACCGTAGGTGAGGATGGAACCGTAAATCCACTGATGAATCAAGAATCTGGAGTTCTGCAGCTCTTTCTTCACCATGGCAGTCCAGTACGACGTCGGCAGGACCTCAGTCGCAGTCCCAACCCATCTATCCATCTCCCGATTTGGACATACAGTAGTTAATGAGGTTAATCTCCTCCCACATTTAACGCCCACTCTTTCCAACCCTGCCCCCTTTAACACACACGTTTCAATGTTAAATTAGGTGAGAGTTTGCATCATTCAGAGTTTGGAAGACTCAAAAAATGAGTTGCTGTGGGAGATGAGCCAGTTGCCGTGGTAATATACTCTACATTCTTGAATGGGGAATGAAAGTGAGAATTCAGTATGTGCAGACCGACCCCTCGCTGCCCTTCAGCCAGTAATGCTGTCGGCACAGATTCCTATCTCTCCCAATCGCCTCCCGCAGGAGCAGGAAAGACCAACCTGTTTCCACCTTTTAATGCGTCGCTAGCTCTCGCATCACCCACCTGAGGCTAACCTTCTGCGTTACAAACTTGAAATTGGTCATCAGCATTAAAATAATTGAAGAAGTGGAAATGAAGATTAATTTGGGGGGGGGGGGTCGAGCCCCTTCCACACATGTGTGCCTGACTAAACTGGACTGCTTGATGTGCAAATGTATGTTGACTAACCTCCTTTTTCCCTTGCACCCGCAGCACAACTGCGTTATTATTACATTACAGCAGAAAAAAAAACACGGGTTTTCATGCCACAGTGCAAATATTTTACTCAAGAACAGTTGGTGGCGCTGTACTAAATTTTGAAGACTGTTTTTCTTAAAAAATTTGTAATGGCTGCTCTCACTTTAGATTTGCATGATGTCCGATTTCAGAGTGAAGGATGTGGAAGCTGTTACAAACTGTCTTAAGCAGGTGTGTTTAGTTTGGCTGGTAGTCCAATGGGATTTGTGATTTCATTGTTATTAAATTAAATATTATTGATCCCTCAGAGCCAGTAGCTTTTTTGGGGGGATTATACCACACATATGTTTACGAAGAAGGAAGGAATGTATACTCTGCCTATATTTGTACAGAATACTTCCCGCGGGATTATATGCAGCCGATCTGCTCTGTGTAAGCCTGATCCCTTCAGATCTCAGAAGCTAAGTAGTGCGGGACCTGGTTTGTACTTGGATGAGAGACCTCTTTGGAACACCAGCAGCTGTGTGTTTCTCCAGGTGAAACTGGAGTTGCATCAGGAAGGGCATCCGGCGTAAAACGTGTGCCAGCTGGTTGTCTCCGCTGTGGCGACCCCAAACGCAAAACGGGAGCAGCCAAATGAACAACAACAACTTCCTGCGGGATTATGTGGAATTGTGACCATGTTGCTTTAATTTTAGAACATAACCACTGTGAAACAATCAGAACGTGACAGTTTGCATCTCTGAATTACTACTTTACGGTAAGGAAACGATCTCTCTCATTGACAACCACACCTGTTCCTAATCCATCATCAATCCAGCATCCATTAATCAACCAGCAGGTGGCAAACATCTCTATGAAATGCTACTAAAGCAAAACAAATTTGCTTTGTGGATTGATCTTGTGCATCAAAGTTCATTCGATTTTTATGTATTTGTCCTCTTTTTATGCCGCTTTAATTTTGTGACTTGCAAGATGATAGTATTTATTGTTTTTGAGTCACCGTGTTCAAAACTGGAGGTGATAGACAGATTTTTATGTCTATTCACCTACGGTCTTTGGAGGACAATAGTCGTAACATATACACTTCATACACACATAATCACATACAACTTTGTCTTACATTATGGACACAAATTCCACTTGTGCCACTTTCTCGTGTTTGTGTTTTAGAAAATGTGTAATATTGATTAATAAATGAATTCCAATGCCAGCAAAATGGTGTGCATAGTTTTATACTGGATGCTTCATATTTCTTTATTTCATTTGGTTGCGTTATTTTGTGTATACCAGCTGCACTTTGTGTTGTTGCTGCGTCTCAATAATCTGTGGATATAAACAAAATTTGTTCTTAATTGGCAGCGCCATGCTAGTCATACAGCAACAAGCTGGCTTGTTAGCATAGCATCCGCTGACCTAGCGTCAGCTTAGCGCTGGAGGTCTGTTGAGCCGATGAGGATTTGTCCAGGCCCGTGGCTCAGTCTCTAATCTTGGAGATGACTGACAGCTGAGATATTACTCTGTAGTTTTTAATAACACTTGGCGCGACGGCACAAAAGAACACATCATTATCAGATGTTTGGATCAATTCCCTGCTAGCGCACAGACACAGAAGAAAACAGACAACATTGGACATTGAGACAAACACATGACATTGAGACACTTTGGTATTTATATTTGTCAATCTGATTGATACAAAGGGCATATAGAGCAGTTAAATCATGTCTTTGGCTGTCAAATGTGATTTTTGTCTGAATAACATCTGCTGCGGTTTTTGAGAAACACCAGGGAATATGTTTGTATTAAGTTTAATAATGCATATCCTTACGATTGGCAGGTTTCACTGGAGAATACCGAACAGTTCTTCGGTCTTGTGCATGCTGGTTTTAAAATAAATGAGTCAGTATTCAGACTCAGCATTCCTCACAACTCCCCAGATTCTTTTCCATCCCATTTTGACATATAACCCCCAGCTCCGTACCCGTACATTTCTCTCCCTTCTGTCCCGTTTGTCATTTCATCCTTCATTCTGCCATCGCCTTATTTCTCTAGCCGCTTTCTCAAGCTCTTATTCACTTCAGGCGAATAGCTGTCATTTTGGGCAACTGGGCGTGAACGTCAGGCCTCTGAAAATGCATATCGCCCTACAAAAGCATGTTATTGTATTAGTATGTCTTTATATTTGCAAACTTTTTTTTTGCTTTCACTTTTAATGCTCTGTGTGCTTCTTACCCTGTGTGCTGCTATACAATGCTGCTGGAACTTCAATTTTCCTGAGGGAGTCTTCCATAGGGATCAATTAAATTCTATCTAATCTAATCTAAGATTGGGAATTTGTGTTGCACATAACGTGAACCAGCTCATCCTTTCTGCTGGAGTATCGTGCAAATTTCCTTTCATTTTCCTGAGTGGAAACTCGTCTTCATTTTGTTCATCCCCTACAGGATCCTTGGGAGACTATTTGGCTGGGCCACATTTTGTGTTCTGCAAGACATGGAGATTCCAAACGGTGGACGGTTATTTCTCGGAATAACAGTGTATTGGGGGGGGGGTGCGCTTTGTAATTTGCTACATTGGTATTTTGCCAGTTGGATACTTTGAAATACCTCTTCTTGCTGTCATTACAAGGATAAAACATAAAATTGCATCATTCCATCTGTGTTTTCTTTGGCATTAGGAGGGCAGAGATTATGTGAACACCCCCCACCACTTTGTTTGTGTGCAAGATTGATCAGAAAGTGTTTAACAGATTTTTGACAAAATTCTGCGGAGGAGTATTATTTGAGCAAGACTCCAATCTGGTTGGGGTCTACATCAAAATATTTCCCTTTATCTCTTTCTCTAAAATTGTCTGTTTCCCCTCAGAAGTGCTTACTGGTTAGATTGGGTGCGTTGGACTGTCCTCATGGCTCCATAGTGTTTAGAAGTTGCATAAAAGACATTTTCATATATTCTGAGTACCTAGTGGGAGATGCAGTCACTGCTGTTGATTTTCCTGCGGTATATTTCTGCATTATGCCTCTTCATAAATCACTTTTAAATAAACTTTGTCTTCCATTTAGTCAGATACTGAATTCTCTGTTTTTGCATTCTTGGCAACTCCGTAATTGTCGCTGTTTTTCCTTCGCCTGGCTCCTTTTCCTGTTCTTATCTTCATCCTCTCCTCATTGCTTCTCGCTGCTTTCTGCAGCCAGAAAGAAACTGATGAATACATCTATTTCAAACCTGCAGCATGTGTCCGTCCTTTGTGCAGCAGTTGTAGGAGTGACATGTGGCTTAAAAGAACTAGGAATCACAATGAAGGTAAAGGTTAAGTATTTTATTTTCCCATTATTGCTCCTTTTAGGAACTGTGTAGACTTTTTTCTGGATTTGGATTTTAATATAGAGGAATAAAATGCAGTGTTCTTCTGTAAAGTGATTTCTTACAGCTTGTTTTGGAACGAGCTTATCTGTGATATGAGCTTTTAAATGCAAGTATAGTTGTAATTTGATGCAGTGAGTGATAAAAATTTATGAAGACCTAATAAAATACTAGGATGTCCCAAGATTGATGAATTTCTAGGCAAAGCAGATTATATTTATGCCAAGAATTTCATTACAAGAAAGCACCATTTACTAAAATTAAGTAAATAAATCAAAATGTTGTCATCATGTTTGAATTGTGCTGCTGTCATAGACATTTTTATAGCAAATTCAAATACTAACAAAACAATATAGTGTGTTCATATTTTCTTTCCTGTCCCAAATATAATCAGATCACATGATTTGGATGACCATATAAGACAAGAAGAGCCACTCAGAGAGTGCAATACATCGAAGGTCAAACGTCAAGTCACCAATAGAAAGGTGATGTACAGTGCCCAAAATCTAGGCTTGCATCTCAAATGTGTCTTCTGGCAAATTGTAGCAGAACTTTCAGGTGGTCTTTGTAAGAAAATCCTCCTCTGTACCATTTCATCATGAAGCTGTATAACTGGGGAAACAAAATGCAAAAAATGCACTATGCACAATTTCTCCAATCACAGCCACAGAACCCTGTAAGTTCTTCTGGGTGTCTTTCTTGGTGGCTTTCCTCACTCGTCTCCTTCTTGCACAGTGACTCAGTTTTTGAGGACTGTCTACTCCATACAGATTTACCATAAAGTGCCATACTGTTTGTATTTCTTCATAAATGATGTAAATAAGGTCCAAGGCATATGCAGTGACCTGGAAATGTTCATGTATCCATCCTCTGACTTGTCTGAAGAAAACTGGCAATAAAACTGATTATTTACAGGTATGATACCAAAGTGGCACATTAATTATGCAACCCATCATCTTGGCTTTTATGTTTTGTTTTTTACTCATTTATATCAAGTTGTAGAGGTTTGCTTTGAGTTTGAATTTAAGGAAGGTAATTTTAGAAATTTTCATACTGAGAAGCCTGATTTACTTTTTGTATTTGAAATGGCATAAATAAATTAAAATGTGTGAAATACCAAGGGGTATGAATACTTTTGGAGGGCACCGTACGACTTAGCATTAGTGCTAAATAGCAAACATTGATATTGTGTGTTTTACACACTACTGTGTTTTACCTTTTTATTGTGCCCTTTTAGATTTTAATTTACTTTGTGTTGTTATGAATTGTGTGTTATGTGAAGCACTTTGGGGTGACTCTGTCGTGAGATGGTGCTGTATAAATCAATAAATTGAAATTTAATTGATTGCTTTAAAATAGTCCACACAACTGCTGCTCACTGAATATCTTCTCTTTTTCTGACCATTCTCTGTACACCCTAGAGATAGTTATGCATGAAAATCCCAGTAGATTAGTAGTTTCTAAAATACTCGGGCCAGCCCGTCTGGCACCAACAACCATGCCATGTTCAAAGTCACGTAAATCCCCTTTCCTCCCCATTCTGATGCTTAGTTTGAACTTCAGCATAAATGCATTGAGTTCCTGCCATGTGATTGGCTTATTAACTAACTGTGTTAACAAGCAGTTGAACAGGTGTACCTAATAAAATGGGCGGTGGGCGTATAAAAGCACGGGCAAGAACAACATGTTTTTTCCAAATTGGATGAGAGCTATTTTGAGTACTGTGTTCACATTTAGGCAGACTGAAAATAAAACCTCCACATGCACATATGCCACAGTAGCTCATGCAGAGACATCATAGTTTGGAAGTTTTGGGTTTCAGCTTAAGGTATTTTCATTTCATAATCCTCCGCAAGCAGCTCACAATGTTCCAAATACTTTCAGACTCTCCACATCCTGCAGTTGTTCCAGCACAGGATAAATAATGAGGGTGGAAACAGCAGACAGTGGAAGAGACTTGTGAATATTTGCAGGGAGCAAAAATACAGAAAGGAAACAAACACTTGCAGTCATATGCATTTTGCACTTTTATTGTCCGGCTCAGTTTGTCCACTTTTCTGCTATTTTTCATTTTCCTTGAGTGTGTTTGAACACACGCTCACACACACAGGTGCCAAACTGATTTCCGTGTTTATCAGCCGTACGCTTTCCCAGTTCTTCCGAAGGCCACAAGGCACTCAGCCTCTCGAAACCGTTGGTGATGCTGGCGATGGGATCTTTGTTGCCATAGCAACCAACAGGCTCACCTGTTGCCAATGACTCTCATCTTTTTTGAAAAGAGCGAAGTAGGTAGAGCGTGTTGATGCTTTGAGGAAGACGTGCGAGGCGGTGCAGAGAGAGAGAGAGAGAGAGTGTGTGACGTCTTTCTCGGGAATCGTTTTTATATCTTGAGGTATTCGCTGCAGTAACTCAAAAACAATTAGTGTGGTCATGTAATACCTCTCTGAAATGAAATTAATATGATGAGGAATAAAGAAATAGATCAGCCTAATGCAGCAAATCAACACAAAAAGTACATTTATTTAGCTTACGTATCTATATGAGGAACTGTCTGCCCCCTGCTGGGCGTCTTTTGGATTGTTGCAGGGAAAAATCTTGAAATGTTGCTTGAAATGAGCTAATGTATCAGTTATTTTGTCCCTCTTTTTTTTGCTTCCAAATGCACGCAGCAATAAAAAAATAATTGTCTTGCTAGATTAGATTAAAGGTGCTGTAATTAAGTTAAGAGCTACCGCTAATTCCTCTTGACAGTATCTTGTAAAGGGCTTCAGCTTGAATGGGGAAAAAGGAAATCTTCATATTTGGAAGACAGCTGATATCACAGCCAAATAATATGAAAGAGTTTAGCTGAAAAATATGACATAATTTTGTGCCTTAACCCTCTGGGGCCGACGCCGTCAAATACGACGGCTAAGACCAAGCTTTACTAAATTATAAATAACGTTTGAATGATATGAGATAGAAACTTACCTTTTTTTTGCTGAAAGGTTAACTCTGCGGACTTTTAAGCCGATCCATCGGCCATCTTTGTACTCCTCATAAAAGCTGTGTGATGACGTGCGCAATGTGAGTGTTCAATCGGAATTGGTTCACCGTTACATGGTTTTCCAAAATCCAATTGTAGGGCAGATTTACCTCACGTGAAAAGCCAAAGATCGTCTTCATGAGTGATGTGTTACTAGTTGGCCCATTTGAATAGCCCCCTGGGTGCTCCAATGAGTACATACTATTAGTACATACTCAGTGCACCCTGCACCATTACACACAGTGATCAGTGAAAGCAGGCGAGCAGACGGAGAGCCTCTGATGACAATCTCACATGCTCAAACAAAGAGTGTGTAACTATCAGGATTGCTCCACTAGTTTGCATGTGAATGTTACTGGATAACTCTGTTGCTTTCTCTGTGTAAAGCACTGTTTACCATATCAATGGACAACAAAACGCATAGACCATTTTCTATATATTGTTCAAAATGTGCATTTGTGTTTATTGTTTGAACCTTTTTGTTGTACAGTCTTTCACGCAAGACCTCAAATTACCTTTATAAAGTGTCAAAACAGTTGTTTATTATAGTTTGCTGTGTGTTTTGAATACATGTGTGAGGAAAATTATTTTTCGCTTTATTTTTTCCTTGCCTATTTTTGATTGTAAACCTTTATTACACTTATAAAACACAACAAAAACATATATATTCTGAAAGCACAGGTTGTCCTGAAAAAAGAGACATAAAACTTGATTGTGGGATGCAGGGAGAGCTGTTAACAGCAATAATAAAACATTTATGCCAGGCGAGTGAACTGTCCAAAAAAAAATGCCCTCGGTCCCCAGAGGGTTAAAGGGATTTTAATGTAAGGACCGCCATCAGTGTTTGGCGTTGCCTGGCTCATACTGAGAAGAGGCTCACTGTAGAGGCGAATGGTTCCGTTTACTGGTGCAAGGTACACAGATATATTACGGTTTTTATCGAAGCTGCACTGTCTAGACTTCCCGTGTCATCAGCTGGTATTATATAACTGTGGCATGTATGGGAATGTGGCTGGATGTGCTGTCAGTAAGCACGAGCTGAAACTGTGTGACAACAGAGACTTGCAGTGTGTGTTTGTGTGTGTGTGTGTGTGTGTCCATGCGGGGTGGAGACAGTCAATTATTCAAGTGACAGTTGTGATCACAACAATGTTGACTTTGCATGTGTGAGGGTGGACGTGAACAGTTTCAATTTTCAAATGAATTTGTTATTGTGAGAGAGAAGACAGTGTGTGTCTGTGTGCAAGTTTGAGATTGTTGTTGTTGTACACGGCCGACCTGTGACATAATCTCAACACACTGACAGGAACCAGTATTCATGCATGAAAACAAATTCTCACAAAATTACTCACATATGAGATAAGATCAACTTTATTTATTCCGAAGGAAATTATTTCGCCAGAGTAGTTTTTTTTAATAATAATTACAACAAATTTACTCTAAATAACTGAATTACTCTGAATAGCTCTGCTCATTATGTATTCATTCTGCAGGAGGGGGAGGAGTTATAGAGTCTGATTACCACACCTCCTGTAGTGTTCTGTGGTGCACCTCGGTGGTCTTAGTCTGTGGCTGTAGGTGCTCTGACAGGACGTCAGTGTGCCATGTAGGGGGTGGGAGGTGTTGTCCAGGATGCTGAGCAGTTTCCTCAGCATCCTCCTCTCTGACACCTCCATCACAGACTCCAGCTCCACCCCCAGGACAGAGCCAGCTCTCCTGATGAGGTTGTTGAGTCTTTTCGTGTCAGCATTCAGTGTATGTTTTAATTTCGACAACAGATGAACACTTTGTGAACCCACAAACAGCCCTCTCTGGTTCAGAGACACCATAATATTTGGTTCTATGTGGCCTCAACATTTCTATTTTCTTTCAGAGTTGAACCATGTTTTTGTTGACTGACACACAACCCTTCCCTCTTGTTGGTGCCACACTATTTGAGTTAAACAGTTATGACCTTGAATTTGACCAATGTCAGATGTCATGTAACCAATATAAAGGTGATATGTGACTTCATATTAGTCGTTAATAATAACCACAGGTGTAACGGAGTCCTCAAAATGTCCATTCTTAGTATCCCCCCATATATAAGCACTTTGGTGAAATTTTGGCATTGTACTATGACATGACCTTGACTTTTCACTGATTTTTCTGAAAATAAAAGTACTTTGTTCCTGTCTAATCCTAAATCATGTCATCATGTTTGCTTGAAATGAGATCAAAACTCTTCAAGTGATTTTGTTCTCACACAAAACTGAAAACAACACTCCGACATGTGTGCAGCTGTCACCAAAAAACACAACAGGGTGAGCTCTTTTTTTATTTCAGCTCTTTTGGAATTGCTGCAAACAACTTCTGGTTTGCTTACTTGATGGTTACACTAATGGTGCTTATTACACAACTTTAACATTGCAGGTTTTGGTCAGATTTTCAAGTGGAGTTTGTTTATGAGTCTATAAATAACAGCGGAGCTGTTCCCCAAGGAGTAAAACCACAACCCGAGTCTCACCGGAACACAGATTTCCTTTACTATAGGAGAGATGGAGATTTAGGCATGATTACTATTAGAACACATTGCTTTGGAATATAGTGGGATAACTACTGAAAGGAAAAAAAACCCACTCAGCAGAGAGCATCCCTTCACCTTTAATCCAGGTACAATTCCTAAAATTGCCTCTTTAACTCACTCGATGCCATTGACTTTAAAACGCGTCTTTTCCAATAGTAACGCCCCACGCCAAAGACGCGTCATCGAGCCAATTTCTTTTCTTCTCTTTTCTTTTCTTGTGGTATGTTTGTTGTTGACATGGACATAGAACTCAATTTTCTATGGGTCTTGAAAAAACACTCAAATGCTGAAGAAATCCTGGCACTGGGATGTTCTGAACTTTGAAAATGGCTGGCACTCAATGAGTTAATGAGATCAGTGTCGGAATGTCACTGAATTCCAGGACAAGTCCAATCTCTTTAGCAAAGTTAATCAAAATCAGCGCAGTACTTTTTAGCAGTTTACTCAAACTGATCATCATGTTCAGTTTAACACTAGTAAAATGCAGGTTACTCCAGTATTGATGACTGGTGTTATCAACTATAGAAAGTCTACTTTAGATAGGTGACAATTTCATAAAAATTTTAAATTTTTGTGCAATTCACCTTTATTTTCTCATGGCACATCACAGTGTTTAAGGAAGAAATTAATTTAAGTATTCTGCAGCGATTTTAACTATAAATTCCAATAGATTTCACATTTGTGATCAATTCTTCAAAAATACTCCACATCACAGTGTTTAAGGAAGAAATTAATTTAAATATTCTGCAGCGATTTTAACTATAAATTCCAATAAATGTCACATTTGTGATCAATTCTTGAAAAATACTCCACATCACACTGTTTAAGGAAGAAATTAATTTAAGTATTCTGCAGCGATTTTAACTATAAATTCTAATAAATGTCACATTTGTGATAAATTCTTCAAAAATACTCCACATCAGTGTTTAAGGAAGAAACTAATTTAAGTATTCTGCAGAAATTTTAACTATAAATTCCAGTAAATGTCACATTTGTGATCAATTCTTGAAAAATACTCCACATCACCGTATTTAAGGAAGAAATGAATTTAAATATTCTGCAGCGATTTTAACTATAAATTCCAATAAATGTCACATTTGTGATCAATTCTTGAAAAATACTCCATCACAGTATTTAAGGAAGAAATTAATTTAAATATTCTGCAGCGATTTTAACTATACATTCCAGTAAATGTCATGTTTGTGATCAATTGTTGAAAATACCCAACATCACAGTGTTTAAGGAAGAAATTAATTTAAATATTCTGCAGCGATTTTAACTATAAATTCCAATAAATGTCACATTTGTGATCAGTTCTTGAAAAATACCCCCATCACATTGTTTAAGGAAGAAATTTATAGCAATATTTTGCATCGATTTTAACTACGAATTCCAATACATGTCACGTTTGTGATCAATTCTTGAAAAATACCCTCCATCGCAATGTTTAAGGAAGAAATTAATTTAAATATTTTGCAGCAATTTTAACTACAAATTCCAATAAATGTCACATTTGTGATCAATTCTTGAAAAAACACCCCATCGCAGTGTTTACGGAAGAAATTAATTAAAATATTTTGCAGATTTTAACTACAAATTCCAATAAATGTCATTTTGTGATCAATTCATGAAAAATGCCCCCATCACAGTGTTTGAGGAAGAAATTAATTAAAATATTTTGCAGAGATTTTAACTACAAATTCCAATAAATGTCATTTTGTGATCAATTCAGGAAAAATGCCCCACATCGCAGTGTTTAAGAAAGAAATTAATTAAAATATTTTGTAGAGATTTTAACTACAAATTCCAATAAATGTCATTTTGTGATCAATTCAGGAAAAATGCCCCACATCGCAGTGTTTAAGGAAGAAATTAATTAAAATATTTTGTAGAGATTTTAACTACAAATTCCAATAAATGTCATTTTGTGATCAATTCATGAAAAATGCCCCACATCGCAGTGTTTAAGAAAGAAATTAATTAAAATATTTTGCAGCAGATGCAGACTTGTTGCAGAATTAACTAACCCTTCCCTGACTCAAAGAAAATCTTGCCACAAAATTTCATCAGATTCTGTATGTTACTTTTTTAGTTATCTTGTGCAGAAACACACAGGAGTACTAGCATAAGCTCCGCCCCCTTTAGTTACCAGGCAGCTGTCATAAAGTTTCCTTCAAGCATGCGTGGCTTTAGGGCGGGATCTTAACGTGTGCAGTGTTTGCTCATTGTAAAGTTTATCTGTTAGCAGCTTCAGAGTAAAAGCCAACCAACGCTGAACTTGACAGAGGTAATGACGCAGCTTTTCTTACGTTTTGCAGTATGATGCGTTCAAGTTGTTAATGTTATAAACGAATGTGAACTTGTGTGTAAGTTGTTTGCAGACCTGTAGATGTCTGCAACTGCACAAACACTTGTACCGAGAGGCTAAAGAAGCTTTCACTGGCTTCCTTTTCACATCACTGCGCACAGACAGTGAGTGAGCCTCTGAAAGCTTCCGCGCACACAACCGTGTCAGTTTTGGAAGAACATCTTCCCAATGAGTTCATGCACCCGTGCACAAGTTGAAACACAAGCTTGTGGACCTAAACGGTGAGCGACCAGAGGTGTAAAATCCAGGTCATGAGTTCTTGATTTCTCCTCAGAGCACCAAACGGCTGTTCTGCAGGGAAGCAGAAGGTACATCACTTCTTTCTTATCTCCCTCTTTGCAGCTTTGGTTGATTTGCAGGGTTTGTTTTTAAGGCCGCCACTTCCTTCTCTGTTCTGTTGTCTATGTGGCATTTTGCTCCACAGTTTTATGTGCAGGTTGTTTGTACAGATCTGCTCAGATCCATGCATGCTCCTGCTGTTTTGTTGTATGATGTAACCCCAATCAGCTCTTTTGCCCCTCCGGCAGACGACGGGCCATACCAGCGAGACCCACCTCTTCCTCCTCCTCCCTCCTGTTCCAGTGCTCTACAGGAGGAGCACAGGAAGAGCCACATCCCTGAGGAGTTTGCGGGCCTCCTCCATGGATCTTCTCCAGCCTGCGAAACCCCTGATACACCTTATCAACTTTACAGCCCCAAACCCCATAAATACGCCTCGTCAGAAATCCGTAGCAACCTACTGCAGCCCCCCGATTTCAGCGTTGTGATCAGTGGGGGGTCTGCTCAGGTCTTCCCCAGGACAGGAAGCGAATCCTCACCAAAGAGGACTGACAGCAACCCCCAAAAACCGCAGGTAGTGTACCGGACTGTCTTCCACACAAGAGTCAACCAGGACCAGGGTCCAACACGGAACTGTGATCAGGTTGATCCCAGTTGCACCTGGTCTACGTTGGTCCACCCGCCCACCTGCTCGACCTCGCCCTCTTCCGCCCAGAACAGGGAGGTTCCAGAGTTACGGGGAGGTGTGACCAAGGAAAGCTCACCAGGAAGTGGTTACGAAGAAAGGGCCTGCACCTTGGGGAGGATGAGGTCTATGCCCCGCAGCGTGATGGACCTGCAGCTATCCAAGTCACTCTCCAAGTCTGACTCCAATCTGGTCACTGCATCTCCCATACAGGTATTTTAAAAAAAAATCACCATATTAAGAGTTTCTTTGAAATGATGATTTTAAACAAAATAGAAGAGAAGATGATTTACAGAAGAGAGTCTTGTATCATTGAAAGTAGGTTATTCTTTATTTAAAAAGGATTTAATTTGCACTGAAGCCAAAAATGCTAATGTTCTGATATCCTCTCTTATAAGTTTATGATTTGAATTGCGGGGTTTAGTTTGCATCTTTCTGCATCAAGCAGTGTTTCTTTAGAGACAGCAGAGAAACCGGTCCAAGCAATTAGATCCATCACCAATCTGGGTCACAGAATTCCCCACTGCTTCGATATATGCTAAATAAATAATATGCCAAATACATAGTCTGTTTGAAAAAATACTTCATTATCAGTAAAAGAGCGCTGAAAGGAAATTACACTCCACTCTTTAAAAACACACACACATTTGAATGTAGTCATTTTCATCTGAAAAACAAAATATTGCATTTTTGTCTTATTCAGGAGGAGCACAGTTGGGGCTCTGGATCACGGGGTCAAGGGCCCGGCAGTTCCAGCCCAGAAGACAGCGCCAGCCTGGGAGGACGGCTGGAGAGGACGCCGTCATTCACTGCCGAGTGGGAAGAAGTAAGAGACGCACACGATACAGTACACAAGAAATAAATACAAAGTAAGATATAATCAGTAGGCATATCTGTTGCAATTGATTGAACTGTGTTACAAAACAATATGTCAAAACATGGCCACGGGTTTGATTACTCCAGAGTACAGCTGCAGTTTCCCAGTGCAACTCATGGTTTGATTGAGACGGTCTGTCTGACCATAAATGCTGTATGAATCAGTGGACGTGGTGAATAACTTCTATTTAATACCAGCCAGTCGCCTCCCTTATTTCATAGCTTGCATGCAGCTGCACCGATCACAGTGGAGCACGATGAAAACATTTTACCAGACAGAGAAGCACTTTTCAAAGAAATAAAAGAGACATGAATCCATGGCAACTGCAAAGTAACAAGTAAAAGCAGATGGTGTCCTTTTGTTCTTTTAGGAACCTCAACAATCATCATGTTTTCTCATGGAACCAGTTTAATTTTGCAAACAAAGTGACTAAAATGGAGGCAGTTGTAATTTCATTTGTGAAATGAATGCACCAATTTAAATACGTTGACATAAAGATTAAAAGTTTAAACATTTTTCAGGACAAAATCAAAGCTTCCCTCCTCAGCCACTCCTCCTCAAACGTCCCTCTTCAAATCACATTAAACTGTTGATGTTGAGTGTTTAATTGTTTGTGTACATTTCCAGCATGTATATCCTGTATATAAACTTCCCATTTTTTTTTTCTTCAGTCCCAATCAAGGTCCAAAAGCAGGCTATTTCTCAGGTTAAATTTATTCAAATTTAAGGTGAGATTACAGGCCTGGATTCTGACAAACCTTGCTCTCACAGGAGGTCTGCTCGACCAGAATCCCAAACAAAGGAATACAAGCACTTTTTATAAAATGCAATGTAGGCGTGACAAAAAGGCGGGCCGTATTTCACAAATCCTAACCTTATTGGCTCTCCATGGACATAGAGGGAAGTCCAAGCCCGCGCAAGGACGGGACATATGGTAATTCTCTTTGCTCTAAAAGCAGTTAAATCCAGTTCCGCATGAATAGCAAAATGTATGATCCTTTAAGTAAGGTGATTACTTGTTACCAAAATGAAATAACAATAAACAAAATGGCAAAATAGTATATAAACCCACAGATATATCTAACAGGTAGCTGGCAGCTGGTTGACAAAATCACCGTGTTATCAGGGAAGTGGATCTGTCTCCATGCCTAAAAACAAGTTTCCACTAAAATACCAAAAACTTTCTTTGCAAAATTACATTTGAATGAAACTCAAACATTCTTTCCCCCTGTCTTCTGACCCGTGCAATTTCATTAAACTGGCAAATAGACACACAAACCTGGAGAAATACCAGCTTGTCATGTGTTGGTTTTGTTGCTGGCATTGCACCGTCTTTTTTTTTTTTTTTTTTTTTTTTTTTTTTTTTTTTTTTAAGTGAACTGTCTGCAGGGTTCTGTAGAAACCCTTCCATTGAAAGCAGTCAACTGCTTTCCATTTCTTTGAAGTCCACCCTGCTGTTACAGGGCAGAAGGAAGCTCCAGCTTTAATTCGATGAGCCCTCACCTTGATTTTCTTCTACAGAGCTGTAGGGAAGAAATCAGAGAAGGTGCACTTTCTGTTATAGAGGCCAGAGATCGGAGGTGAAGGGTGGTGAACATTTCGCCCTCACCATATTTGTGCCTGGGGCTCTTTTCAGTATTAACCGGTGTCTCACGCGACCGGACATGGACTCACCTTATACTGATCACCATTCAGGCCATAGAAAGCTGATTACACACTGTCGCTACATCAACAACAAGCAAAGACTCTGTGTGTTTGGTGAACCATTTCATCTAAAAAAAATTACATTTCCTTCTCAAGTAGGGCTGTAAGAACAAAAACCCATATTTAGTCAGCTAATGCATGCGAGTAGAATTTTATTTTGCCTGCTTGATTACATTTGCATGCGTAATTCCACGTCATCCATCATGTTTACTCCCTCCAGCATATTTCTTGCTGATGGTGACTAATTACCATATGGAATTTCCCACATTTCTCAGCAATTAAGGTGACCTTTCTCATTTAATTTCATGCCACATGAAGTTAAGGTAAAATGACTTCAGGGAGATTATGGAGTGATATACATACGAGGGATTTCAGACTTACTGTTTTTGCAGCACATCCACATGTGGAAGAATTATGAGCAAAATAGGAGTTTTAAAACACATCAGATAACAGCAGCATTCATGCTTAGTAGTGCTGCAGGTTTAAAAAACTATACACAAATTTTGCACACATTAGTGTTTTAAATTGTCCCAAATTATTTCAATCAAATGTATGCATTGGCATGTGTTGATGGTGCGACTCGCAACAACCACCACACTACAATGCTGCTTTTATTCCTGGATAGAACCATCCAAGCAGACATCTAGTGTATCCCCAACCCTCAAAATGCCAATCTGTTGGCAGCATCCTGGTGACACTTGAGTGTCCTCTTGGTTCTATCCAGCCGTTGGGGTCTTCAGCACTGAGGCAGCTTCATGCTGGATCATGCCCAGAAAAATATGCCTTAAATCCAAATGTTTGTGACTGATGTTCCCTCACAATGCGAGCGATACTCCTCCGCTGATTCGCCTTAATTAACACAAAGTCATTCCAGCTGTACCCAAGGATCCTCTGAAGAAACCTCATCCCAAAGACATCCAGTCATTCTCTTAGGTGGGTTGGTAGCATCCAAGTCTCACATCCTTACAGTAAGATGGAATGCACCAGGACGCTAAAGACTTAGACCCTTTTTCTCCTACAATGATATCAGCATCACCAAACACCTCTGTACAGCGACCTCCTGACTTCAGAAGCTCTTCAGAATCATCTCTGCCAAGGACCCAGTGGCATAAATGTCACCGGCGAGAATGAATGTCTCTGCAACTTCATCACTTTCACCGCATACAGATACACGTCCCATGGTCGGGTCCAGCAAGTTATTGTAAGCCTGTATCATAATTTTGATCCATCTGTTGGAATTTTTAGCCATTTAAGAGTTTTCACAGCAATGACAGAAAACCCAAGTGCAATTCCAGATTCATCCTGTTTTGGGTTACAAATATTTTTCTCAAATAATCTGAAGAAGAAGAAAAAAATCTCTCCAATTTATAATTTACATGTAATTTTTTTTTAATAAATACTCTTCCTTTCCCTAGATGTCAATAACATAAATTTAAATGTAGCTGAAATTCTCATTTTTGCCTAATAATTCACCTCTTTATCTCTACTTACTGTAAATATAATCAGAAATGACCAAAGATAAGTTGGTGGTATCTGATTCTACACTGAAAATAGAACCAACTTAAAAAGTTGTTTCAATTGGTAACATCTAAATGAATTAAGTTGTTTGAACTTAAGTTAATAAGTTAGATCAACTCTAACTTACAAACCTAGGTTCACACAGCTTGATTCATTTAGATGTTACCAATTGAAGCAACTTTTTAAGTTGGTTCAATTATTCTCTTTTTCAGTGTAGGCTGTTCCAAACTACAAGGATTTTAATGAGATATAGTGGTAAACAACTCTAAACTACCCTGGATTTAAACCGCTTGCATTTGTGACAAAATGGAATTAAAGTGAATAAATGTGGAATTTAGTAACTTATGAACTACATGTTTAATTACAAATAAATATATAAATGATTTGATAAAAATGTTGTTAGTTGTAGCCCTATGTGCATGCGCTATTGCGCTTGTTCTGGGATCTGGATCTATCAGCTCAGTGAGCACAGTGACGTAATTGTTAGATGTTCTTGCTACTCATGAGATAAGGCTGCCTTCATGGTCCGGTGAGTTGTAAAGTGTTCAGAGCTTTAAGAGCTTTGTTTTGGAACAATCACAGCAGTGCCAGGTTCCTCTGAATCGTGGTTGAGTGGTTTTTATATCTGAACAGGTGTGCAGACTGAGTTGGTCGGTGGTTCTGTCATGAATGACCAGTCAACACTAATAAAACCACTGTGCAGTGACTCCAACCAGTTCTGTCGCAGTTCTTGTAAATATCACAAATAATACCTCAAGAATCTTTAAATTCTGCCCATCACACAACTCCCAATTTCCTTTGGAAATACAAATCTGCAGGAATAGCTGTGAAGAATCCCTCACTGAAGGAAAGTCAAACATCGAATCGGTGCAACAAGTACAGTGAAAACCAAAACGGTAAAATGCATTTTGCAGAATATAAACATACGTAAATAAAAGCTAAACTACTTCAAACAGATTCTATAAGCGACGGTGCTGATGAATGTGAACTGCAGAAGACATCAATCAGCTTCCAGGTGTTGCCGGAGCTGCTAGATCAGCAAACAGGGAAACCTGAGACAGAACACATTTGAAAGAGCATCGTGCACTAATTGTAGAAAACATCAGATGCCAGAAGAAATGAGAAACGGCACTGCGTTCAGGAACCACTCCAGTGGACCCACCTGAGAAAATAGAGCAACTATCCCGGATGATGAGGTCCACAATGACCTTCATATTGTCTGTTCTTCTTCATGCACTCAGTTCTCAGGGGAATGAGTGACATTCACCGCATTGGCTGGTGTAATGATCATGTTATGTGACACTTGAATTCAGAAATAGTCCATTATGCCTGTTCTAGTGGAATGACTTTTCTTCATGCGCGCTGCGTGCCACCTCTCTTGTTCTTCTCTTTCTCCCCCTCCCTGGCTTTTCGCAGATCGACAAAATTATGAGCTCCATCGGTGCAGGGATAGGCAGCGGATTGGACATCAAGGATGACAATTCAGGTAAAACACACACACTAAGGACTGTTTGATTACCGGTAATTGCTTCTTTTTTTTAATTGCATTTTGAATAAATTACAAGAGCTGCCATTTTAATTAAGCTGTAATTTAGGTTTTGTGGTGAACTCACATGAACAATGTGTTTTTAATTGTGTTTTTAATGAATAAAATCCACTTGAAATTCACTCCAAAACACAACAAAAAGTACATTAAAAGCTACGAACAAAAGAGAAAGTGACTGAGTTCCATCAAGGTACTAATGTTAAAACAACAAATTACTCACAAGTGAACTAGGTTTTTAACACTTCAACAAGTCTGGCTGTTCCAACGTAACATTGTGTATGTTGTCAGTTTTTATTGTCTGATATGACTTTCAGTTATGTGTCATTGTTAAGGAACAACTTTACATGTTACAACTGTTATCAGTGTTTTGTGAATATTTATGAAGGTATTGTAAGTGTAGCATCATAGTAGCGCGGGCAAATATTCTAACTTTTTGTTCCTCTGTTAAATGTGACTTTTCAACAGTTTGTCTTTAGTAGACGACTGTTTACAACTGTGCATGTTTCATAAAAATCTGAAGCTGAAATTTTTCTACATTATCTGCACATATTATGCAGTATTCATAAGTAGTGTGTATTATTTTTAATATCAGAGATGAATAGTGCATTGCCGCGCTGCTCTGAGTTGTTACTGCAGTCCTGGCTCTTATCATGTAAAATTAAAACCACCATTTTTTAAAAATCTGATATTAGTGTCTATAAAATAAAATACACACACAATAAAAATACACACAACCTGCATTCAACAGCAGAATGCTAAAACCATCCATGCAGGAGAATTTGGACGGAGAGACATTTAAAGAGTAAAAGGGTTAAAAGTTGGGATGTTCTCACTTCGCTATAACTCTGAGTATTTATGACTGTGCAGGTGTGAAATCATTTATAATCCCCACATACATTTTGATTTTCTTGACCGAATTGTGCGTTTTTTTTCGTTCTTGACTCCTGTTCTCTGAGATCTCCTCTGCTCTGCTCCCTCCCCCTCCCCCCCACATGCACACACACACACACATCTATCCCTCATTTAATCTGTGATCCTTTTCTACCACAAAGAGAAATCCTGTTAATGCCAAAGCAGCTCGACTAGCTCCAGCACACACACACACAGCCGTGCACACGCAGACAGACCTGTATGTATGGGAGCACACGCGTAGCACACATACACACATAGTGCGCACGCACGCATAGCATGCATACACCGAGTTTGTCGTGTGCGAGTGGGAGTGGAGCTCAGCTCACAGACAAAGAAGCCCCGGCTGTTCTAATGTCTATTATCAGCAGAGCGAGCGCGATATTTGAGTGTAGAAAGAGAGAGAGAGAGTGAGTGAGGGAGAAGAACGGGTGAGGGAGCAAGGTGATGATCGACTTCCTTAGAGAAGATAGAGAGAGGAGCTAGACAGAGGAAAGAGAGAGCGAGTCGAAAAGAGAGAGAGAGAGAGAGAGAGAGAGAGAGAGGAGGCTGCAGAAGCATACAGATGAGTGGGAGTACTTGATAAAGCGAAATCTACAGCACAGGCAGCTCTCGCTCTTTCTCTCTCTCTCTTTCTTTTTCGCTTACACACACACACTTGCATGCACACGCACACACATGCGACCAAGGAAGCAGCCAAGCGAGCGCAACAGCTGAAAGAGAAAGCAGCTGTGCGCGCCGCACGCACAGCAGTGGCTCTCTCGCCTTGCGGATCTTTTACCTCCAGTCTTATCCAGCCTCATCTCTGGCAGGATTTTACCCGCAGGACGGAAGTTCTTTTTTTGGATACAACTTCAGCCGGATTCACGGAATGCAGCATCCGGACACCTAAACTCAGAGTCTCCCCACTTTCACCCGTGGCATGCTGACCCCCCTCCATCCTCGCCATGCTCACTCCTGAAACCTAACCTGCAGTTTTTCCCTCCTCCTCCTCCTCTTTACCTTCACCTTCTGTCCCTCCCTTCTCCCCTTCTTCCTCCCCGTGCTGCCTGGCCAAAAAGCTCCTGGAAAGCATGGCGGGTTCCTTTGACAGCCATTTTGCCCGCCATAACATGATGTGGCAGTGCCAGCTGTCTCAGCCAGACTGCCGCTGTTACCGTGTGGACGGCTACTCCCTATTGAAGCGTTTGCCCCTCTACCCCCTCATAGGTCCCCGGTGCCCGCTGCAGTCCATCGGCCAGTGGCTCGACTCCATCGGCTTGGTCCAGTACGAGAACCACCTGCTGGCGAACGGCTTTGACAACGTCCAGTTTATGGTGAGTCTTTTCAGGAGTTGTTAACTGGCTTGCGAGCGCTTATTTTGTTCCCGTCCACTTACATTTCCTCCCGTTTTTGGACTTTAAATCATCTTTCCTCTCTGTGCCCGTCACTGCCGATGCCATGTGAGGTCCCTCCTACGCACAGAAATCCTGCGCCACATCACCACAGCAAAGATGCAGCTCCAGCATCAAGCTGTCTCATTGTGCATTCACGCTTGCACCGCTCTCACAAGTGGGGAGAAGAAGAAAAAATGTTGCTTAAATGTTGAAACTGTTGTCATTTTATGTTTTTTGTACAGAGAATCCTCGTGCACGTAAAACCACCTGTAGCCTGTGCGTCGGGATGTCACCGTCCTCCTCACGCCTCGTGCAGCGCCGCTACTCCGTGTTCATGCAGCTTCACCTCCAGTGACGTAGGCAGAGAAACTATTGGGGACATTTTGCATTCAGAAGCACTTTTGATGTCTGTGGGTGTACGTGTGGGAGACCGGCAGCTACGGGAGGAGAGGGAGCGTTTTAACAACCGATGCAGTCAGACCGGTGAAAACACAGTGGAAGACTAAAGTAAAATGTAAAAGATGGAAAGAAACTGCAGCAGAGGCAGCAGATGGATGCTGACTGCATAAGTAGTTGTAAATTGTCACAATTTGGTCAAAAGCTCAAACGTGCAACTTTTTAGAAGCTGCCAGAGGAGGCGTTTCGGTGTTTAGAATACACCCTTTACTGCAAAGCTGCATTACTAATGCGCGCTAAGTCTCCTCGCTCACTGGGGAGAAATTTCCATGAGTTAATTTTTAAGAATTTAATGCAAACTGATCATCAGACTTCATCAGAGAGAAGAGATTTCATTTAAATGATTATGTTGTACATTGGAATAATTTCATTCCTTCACTCAGCATGACCCGCATCTTTTCCTTTGGTTACCCTGGCAACAAGATGAAAATCACAGAATAGCTCCCTCTTGCACACACACACACACACACACACACACACACACACACACACACACACACACACACACACACACACACACACACACACACACACACACACAGTCAGTGTGTCCAGATTTAAATGCTGTTAAAGTAGATATTATAAGTGAGATAACCGTTTTAGTCTGGTATCGTGTACACTGGCAGTATTTTAATGCTGTTTTAACCTTCTTATTCATTCCCATTTATGCATAAAATTTTAACTGCAAAATCCAAATCTTCAATCTTCAAGTAAAACACTCATTTGTTTCCTGTACCAGCTTACTACAATCAGGGGTCATGGGGGGCTGGAGCCTATCCCCGGGATCACAGGGCACAAGGAAAGACCCAGGTGGGAAGCGATCCCACAACCTTCTTGTTGTGAGGCAACGATGCTAACCACTAAGCCACCGTGATGCTCTAAAGTAAAACAGCAAAAGTAATAAAGAGTGCCAAAAGGAGAATAATAAATAAACAGTGTAATCACTGTAATGAACTGGCCAAGCCATGACAAAAATGTTTGTACAAAAGTTTTAAGCACCCCAGATTTTTTTTTATATAAAAATTTGGTGTTTGGTGTGTTTTTTAAAAATTTGAAATGTACAAAAATTTCTGTTCTGATGGTAGTTTTTCCCCCCATTTTGCAAATTAGAACACACACAAGCACACACGACTCTGCTGATGACGTGAATGACTCATTACCATGAACAAAAGACTGAAACATGGTAATGAGTCATTCACGTCATCAGCAGAGTCGTCAAGGGAGCCATTAGGAGAGGGTCTGTCCCATCATTAGGAGGGACAGCTGCCCTGTCATTAGGAGGGTGCTAACTAGAGCACAATAGGTGCTAATTAGAGCTATTGTTTAGTCACTAGCCTATAGCAGTCTGCTTCTCGGTAGGAGGGGTCTGGTTAAGTTTAAAACTCCAGCTTTTGTGACTTCTTGATTATTCTTCTCTACAAGAGTCAAGACAGAAGTCAGACTACCAGAGCAAGAATTTTAGCTGAGGAAGCTTCTGCGATTTGAAACGAAACGTCCTTGCGTCAAGCAACCCAGTCCAGTCGAAGATTCAAGCTTCTCTACTATGGAAACCACCTGGACAACTGAGAGCCTACACAGAAACATCTTTATTAGCAGGCGTGTACATAACTGGTACACATGGTGCGCAGCAGAAAACACAAGGGAAGCACTTTATAGGAGGAAAGCAGTGACAGATTGCAGGAAAAGTGTTTCCTCTGTGTGCTTGTTGAGCATGATGAGTACCAGTTATGTGTTTATTAGTTTATTCTCATTTTCACCTTTTTTAGTTAGACCTCTGACGGACTCAGTGTCTGTTCTGTCTCCTTTTATCGAAAAACATTTCCTTGAGTGTTTGGATTCAGTTAATAATAAAAAGAGCTGAAGTGAAACAACCTTGCAATCATTTTGGACACTTTAAAGTCCTTTTTGTGAGCAGACTCTGGTTCTGTCAGAGGTCCTTCCACATGCTGAGTCGAGCGTGAATTCTTTTTGTTTTAACGGAATGTTTTCTGACCTTGGGGAAACGTTTCCAAAACCACAAATTGAAATTAATGCAGTTGAGACACAGGCTTCAAACATTATATTGATATTTGTACTGCTCACTTTTTATCTCCTGTGGGCCGAAGGCCCGTAGAGAGATTATGTCGTGGCAATTTCTGTCTGTCTGTTCGTCCCTCCAACAAAAGGTATAAGCATTCTGAAATCAACTCCTCACAAACCTAGACGCCGTCAGTTTCATGTGTTGGTGTCTGCATTCTGAAATCAACTCCTCTCACATTTTTAGGAGGAATTTCCTGAAACTTGGTACAAGTCCTCATTATAGGGTGGTAATATACATATTATCATATTGTTTGATTTGGGCCCATTTTACCAGAGTTATGGCCGTTGATTAACAAACCTAGATGCCGTCAGTTTCATGAGTGGGTGCCTGCATTCTGAAATCAACTCCTCTCACATTTTTAGGAGGAATTTCCTGAAACTTGGTACAAGTCCTCGTCATAGGGGGGGTAATATGCATATTATCATATTTTTGAGTTGAGCCCATTTTTACCAGGATTATGGTCCTTGAATAACAAAACTAGACATTGCCAGTTTCATGAGCAGGTGCCTGCATTCTGAAATCAACTCCTGTCACATTTTTAGGAGGAATTTCCTGAAACTTGGTACAAGTCCTCATTATAGGGGGGTAATATGCATATTATCATATTGTTTGATTTGGGCCCATTTTACCAGAGTTATGGCCGTTCATTAACAAACCTAGACATTGCCAGTTTCATGAGTTGGTGCTTGCATTCTGAAATCAACTCCTCTCACATTTTTAGGAGGAATTTCCTGAAACGTGGTACAAGTCCTCATTATAGGGTGGTAATATACATATTATCATATTGTTTGAGTTGAGCCCATTTTACCAGAGTTATGGCCGTTGATTAACAAACCTAGAAGCTACCAGTTTCATGAGTTGGTGTCTGCATTCTGAAATCAACTATCACATACCACAATGTAGCAGGCACTTGTACCAAAGCAGTATTTGCTGTCAGAGCACTCTTGTTTTGTATTGTTGCTGCAGCTTCTATTGTGTGTGGGTCAAATATTTGAGCCACACACAATAAAAGACAATAAACCTAAACAGCAGACAGAAACATTTAAATACAAATGATGAAAGCTACTTCTTCTTTTTAATTTCCTTTTCATTTGTCAAATTAATTGGTTTGTAAATTACTTCCAGCACCTGCACACTGGGCTAATTCCTAACGCACCTAATTGAAGGTTAAAATTAGAAATAAATGCACTTTTATTGAGCATACACTGTGTGAAACTGCAGTGTTGCCGTGGTAATGGACAAAAACAGCCATTAACCATAACATGAGTGACCACGTTTATTCCAAATGAACAGTTTCCCTGTATTGGAGATTTTTTTTTTAACCTTTGACCCCAGTGAGGTGATCAGCTCAGCAAAACTGTTCGACTGAAGAGATCAGCTTAAATTTGAGTCTTTCAGCTTATGTCGAAATGTTTTTTTAAGTTGGGAAACATTCTACACCAACATCAGGACCTTGCAGAGTAGCGGGTCGTGCACGGCAGGAAACCTGCCTGGTTTGACATATTTGTAAGCATATTCTGGCAAAGAGACATCATGTAGCGCACAACAAAGTGCACCACATGAAACGCTACAATCTTCCATTACCGTTTGAGAACAGTGGGTGTTATTGGAAGTGGGTGTAGTATGTCACCTTAAGAAGGTGTTGAAGGATAAGTACGGTTGGATTAATGGACAAACTGTATGTAGATGGATGACATTTACTGTGAAGGACACAAGACAAACAATAAAAGAGACAGAAATAGACAAATTAAGCAGAGGTTGGACTCATAATTTATGTCTGTAAATCTCCATAATGAGCTGGTATTTCATCACAGTGCTTGACCTTATGTGTTTCTCCTGATCTACTGTCCAGACAGGGAAGAAATGTTTGGCTAAGAACTCAAACCAACTAGTTAATTAGTATTGCCAGATTAGTGTAGTTCCACCAAATTGGGGTTCTTTTGTTGATGGTGAGAGAGAAGAATAGCATTGGGGTGATGGTGTTTCTCTTGATCTACTATCCAGTCAGGGAAGAAATGTCTTGCTAAGAACTCAAACCAACTAGTTAATTAGTGTTGCCAGATTGGTTTAGTTCCACCAAATTGGGATTCTTTTGTTGATGGTGAGAGAAGAAATGCATTATAGGGTGTAGGTTAAATGTGGACGGATTTTGACAACTGCACTCTGTATCTGTGACGCTCATTGTTAGATGTTTAATGTCCATAATGATGGTTGGTACACACCAAGAAATGAAGGTACAGGGATGGACCTAAAAGGGAACAGTGCTTTGTCACTCCAGCTGTACTCTGAGTACCTGTGAGCATGATTATCAATAATTTTCTACCATTAAAATTGAACAAATGTCCACAGTTATCATCCTTACAGGCTTAGCAGTTTGTGATCTTCAAAACATCATGAGAATCCTAACAACTGTGGATGCTGAACCCCTCCAGCCGCCAGCAGAACAGGTTGCTGGTGTTCATAAAGAGTGTGTGTTAATTTATCATGTAAGCATGGTGCAATAATTGCTTTTACCTGTCAACATGCAAACTAAACGTAAGGAGAAAACAAAAAAAGTGAGCTGGTCTTCCCGTCGCAGCCATTACACCAAACTATCGCTGTGCTGTTACTTTCTCATTTATCCTGACTACACTAATATCCGTGTATTCATGTGAGAGTTACCCATAATCCATCATGTGCACTTGGAAATGGCAGATAAGGGACAAACCTCATGTTAAGACAAAAACGGAAATGGGAGGGAACAAGCTCGGAGAGAGAGAGAAGGGAAACCGCGAACGTTACGGAACTCTGCATTTGTCTCTATCAGGAGCCCAACAGGGAACAATTAGTCAAGCCTTTGAGTCCCTCCGCAATCTAGCCTGCGCTGACTCCATGAGTCATTACCCCCTGTGTGAAGCTGCAGCTTGGTAACTCCACCAGCGGCTGCTCTGCACTCGATTAATCAGCCTGGGAGCTGAGCTATGACCTGCACTCCTCACAGAGGCTCATGTTGGTGTAGCATGTGTGGAAGGAATTAGTTTTGCCACAATATGTCGCTGTCTCAGGCATCGTAGTCGGTATAGGGAATGACGAGTGGAGCCCTGGAGACAAAATTACGTATACTAATAAGCCCTCTGCAATGCCACTTTCTTCGTTTTTCTCATGTTTCTGCAACTGCTCAAAAGTTACAAACTACTTTTGATGAAAAATAGTAGGAATATTTGTGGCTAAAAAAGAGAAATTATGGTGATTATCTGACGTGGACCATAATTAGGTGATTAATTATTATTACATTTTATTACATATTATTAATTATTACATATTATTAATTATTATTGCATTTTTATTACATTGCTTGTTATATCGTATTGTTCTTACCAGCATGCTTATTTTATGTTATTTCATCCCCTCCCCCCACTTATATTTAGATATTTTATTCTTAGTTATTTATATATATATTTGGGCATCCAGTGTGGTCAGCAAAGTAAGAATTTCATTGCAGAGGGAAACATGTTTCTTTACTGTGCATATGACAGTAAAAGCTTTGAATCTTGAATCTTAATGTAGGAGGAAGGATGGCACACAACTGACTGACTCTTAACAGTTTGTTTTGGTTTCTTTCCTAATCTTGAAAGAAAAGAAGAAGAAATCCTGCATCGCTCAACACATTGTCTAAAGTAGCCGTTCCAAATCTGAATATGTTCCGCAGCACAATACAAACCGATCAACACAAATCAAAGATATCATGATAAACTGCGTCAAATTAAGTTTATTACTTTTGATTCCTTTTTTTTTTTTTAAATAATCAATATTTTGGGGTAATTCACACCTGCAAGTTGTGCTTGTCAGGAGATATTCTGTCCTTCTGTATCTCTTTCTGGAAAACTTTTGCATCTTAAAGCTCAAGAACTATAAAACACTCAGAATCAAAATTTTTACAGATTAATACTGGGAGCTCAAAGCTCTGCGTGCCAAAAAAATTGTGCATTTCTGACATTTATAAATGCCCTTTTTACTGAATTTTTTGTTTCAAGTAGGAAATGTACCAGACGACCTAAAATGCTTACATCGCCCACAAGATGGCAGCAAACACTGCTGAAATGTTTAGCAAGGACTTGATTTATTCATTTGAAAAGTGACAACTAAAAATCAACTGTGAACCTTATGTGCTTATTTTAAACTTCATTACAAATTAAAAAGTAATACATTTTTTTAATTTATTTTTAAATTAACAACCCCTCACAGTCCACCTGCAGGACTGTCACAGCTCACCACTGGGCTCCAAACTGCACTTTGGTCATCACTATTCTAGAGCCGTCTATGTTAGAGGAACTTTAAATATACAGAAATACAAGCACAGACATAAAATTGGTACAAATAAGCAGAGCAAATAAAATATTCATGAAATGCCACCAGCTGTCTCGTTTCTTATTCTCACTGTACTTCTTGTAATTTGTCAAAAAGTGAAAGCTGTTAGGTTTTTTACACACTTGGGTGGTTAAGACTTTTCAATTTGATCCTAGAGGTGTAAAAGCTAATAGTGCAGACCAAAAAGTAAATATTTAATCCAACCAACAACAAAAAAAAATAAAGTTACGAATCAAACTGTACCATGGTTTGGGTTGTATACAGTGTCAGATCTATTTTTGATGATAATTTGTGTTTTCTTCAGGAAGTTCTAGCAAAGTCACTTGTCTTTTTGGTCTTCCCCACGACAGTACTGTAGGGGCTTTCTGGATTATTTGCATTCTTCTTCTTGTGCTTCCTTTCTTTCTTTTGGCAATGACAAATTCTTTGCACAAGCAGCTCTCAAACATAGTAGGAAGTCCACCTGAGAAGGTGAATCCTCTTCCAGTTACCGGACTACAAACTAAATGACTGCTGTCTTCTACCTCGAATTACAGTGTCACAGCCTCGAGCGAAATATCCATTCGTGGGTGCAGCACCGGCCCCCAGAGTGTGTTTCTGCAGAGCGCTGAAGTATAGGGTGTAAAAACAGACAGTATCTGCCGTCTTTCTTTCTGCTCTTCACATTGGTGTTTATCGCTGTTATTAATTTGTAAAACAAAAAAAGAAAGAAGTGATCCCTCGATCCTGCGCCAGTTTGTCCGTGTGCAGCCCTCGCGTGTCATTTTGATGATTAGCCAGCTTTAGTTTTCACTTTTGTTGAGCTCTATATTTTTTGTGACATCTCGGTGACACTGTCTACATGCACGTCGTATCTTTTCCCATCCTTCCTTTGCGCTCTTCCTTTCCTCTAATTATCTGTCTGCAGAAAGATTCTGTCTCCTTCCCTCTGGAGAGGAGGTGACTGATATGTCTCTTAAGGTCCCCATCGGATTAATTAAGTCGGAAAAATAGCCACACAAGCTCCAGCGTGTATGTATGTGCGCCCCAAATTAAAATAATGAACGTTCTGTTGCCGTTCTTATCTAAGCCCTCTGTGATACATCATCATACAGCCTTAATACAACAGAAGATTAGTAAATCTTCTGCATGTTCTTTTCACGCAGATGGCAACTAAATATACCTTGAACACTTTGACGCTGATGTAAGTGAGGTGAGCCAAAACCCCTCACAGCGAGATTTAAGCGTGGCACCGTCAGGGACTACGTATCCCAGAGTCAGTATTACCCCAAATTCAGAGGATTTAGGATTACATCTTATTGGAGTAAAAATGGCACGGAGTTGCCTCAAAGTCAGTAAAATACTGAACTGTACATCCAAAACCCCGCAGGTAAAAGCGTGCCGAAAGGTTTTTTTAGCGTAGATCATATTAATTAGAGGTTGATTAACAGAACGCCTCTTGTTTTGATCATCAGTTGTTTTAAGTCAGTTATCAACAAAGATAAAAAAAGCTAATTCAGTATTTTTGTGCTTGGACTGGAGGTCAGACGGAACAATTTGAAGATGTCATCATTTTTGACATTTTGCAGTCATTGAGATGATTGATTCTCTTTCACCAACATTATAAGAAGTATGGCTTTTTTGCCATTTTCCCCCTCAAAACAATACATAATACATTTACAAATGAATACATGTCCCCCAATTAAAAAAAAAAAAAAAATCAGCATATGTAGAATTTCATAGAGATGTGCAGTTTTGTTTCAGTCCACTTGAGTAAAAACGGAAACGTTGTACCTTGGCAGAGGTTTGTAATCTCTTGAGGTGCCCCTCCAGAGATTTAATGACAAGTATGTTTTTGACTATTTTCTACAAATTTTGTTCATTTTTTTCTGACAGCAAAACATCCTGGTGTTTCAGAAATGTGAAACTTTTTTTCTGCTGTTCCACTCAGTCATTGCAACAGCAATGAAAATTTAAATTTTCTTGAGCAAATCTATCAGAGTGAATATCAACTCCACATCCTCAGTATGAGGTGATGCGTCTAGGACACGTCAACTTCATGGGCCTGATCGTAGCCATCTTTATAGTGCACAGTCCACAGTGCATTTGGTGGCAGAATCTAAGTGTAAAGTATTGTGCATCTTACAAAAGGGTTATATTTCATATCTAATGAATCAGAGTGTGTTTTGGAAGTAAAATGAATTAAACCAACCGCATGCTGCAACCTGGTGCTTCACTGTTTAAATGGCAAATGCAAGTGAGAGGTTTTCTGGCAAGAAAACAAATCTGCATTAAAGCATCCAACCACCAAAGCTCCTTTACAAAAAAAAAAATCACATTAATATTGTAATCGCTTAGTCTGCCTCATGTTTGCACCCCACTGCGCCTGTCCACACCTCACTTTAAGACCAACATGGATGCACAGATGAGTAAAAGCTGCTATTTAACGAATTTGGGTGTTGAAGCTGAACTTGTCTTTTCTTGCCACCCTGCAGGGCAGCAACGTGGTGGAGGACCAGGACCTGCTGGAGATTGGCATCCTCAACTCAGCCCACAGACAGCGCCTCCTACAGGCCATACGCCTGCTACCCAGGGTCAGTGCTACAGCCACTCAGGCACAGCTGCTCATTACACAGGGATTTATTTTACAGAAGAGTCCAAAATGGGATATAAGTGAAAATGTAATGGATAAGCATCTCCTCAAGTGATTATTACTCTGTTTGTCTTGTGCTAAAAGTCAGTTATCGTTAAGGCAGGAAAATGGATTTTTCAACATCGTTGTCTCCAACTCTTCCAGAGAATGAGCCTCTGACACAGTGCAGAGATTTTCTACTTAGTCATTCTTAAACTGACACCAGAATGACTCAGTTTGCTCCCCACATGTCTGCGAGAGAATAGCGAGTCACAGCTGAGAATAGAAACTCTGGAAAAATCTCCAGCACCCCATCTGCGACTATCCGTGGGTGGTTGGGTTGTTTTCTGCCAAGAGGTTAAATGAGGTGCAGAAAGGACCGTTTAATTGCAGCATCCCCAGTTCGCACCCTGACTGGTGGAACTTTTTTCTTCTCTTTTTCTTTTGTTTGTTTGTTTGTTTGTTTTTTGCGCGTGCAGCCATTGTCCAATCAATACCAAAACTTTCTTCTCAAAGGTTGAGGAAAGGACACAAACTGGACTGTGCAAGAAACCGCTCACATTTGCTGACCCTCTAACCTTGCCTCCCTGCTCCTGTGTTCACAATGCAACAAATGAAGAAAATATGAGGTTGCTGTGAGATGGGACTTTATTTGTTTATTCTTTAATTTATTTATTTATTAGACATTGCAAAATTGAAATCAACCAAAAACCCAAGAAAATCTTCATCTCCCGTATGGGTTCTGGCGATGTCTAGCTTAGATTTCGGGCCTAGTCTTGAAGGCCGATTGCATACAGTCTACCATGTGTACCACAAATCCATTGAGTGCATGTCTGTCTCATTTGTACTTTGTACAGGGTGTGTAATCTGAGTGCAAAGTTGGGTGCTGCGTGCAAAGGGGTTGGAGTTGTAGTTGCCATTAATCATGGGTGGGCAGGGGTGGTGCCCAAGTGCTTTAAATGCATGTGTTTCCAGCGTGGGTGAAGGCCACACTTGCCCATACTCTTATTAAAATGTAGGTGCAGCAGGAAGGGCATCTGGTGTAAAACATGTGCCAAACCAACATGCAGATCCACCTTGGATTTGTTGTGGTGACCCAGAGTTAAATCAAGGGAGAAGCCGAAGGGACTCACCTACTTTTATTAATCATGGGCGTCTTGTGGGCATAATATGACATGAATCGATCAGTGTGCCATCTGTCATCCATTTTAAGCCTAAGCTAGTGACTCAAGTGAAAGGTTTTCTGGCAAGTTAGCGGACCTGCACCAAGCTTTCAGAGCTCCTCACCGAAGCCTGTTCATGTGAAACACTGAGGTGAAGTTTTGTATTTTTCCTTGAGTGTTTTTAATTTAATTTAGTGGTTGTTCTCAGTTCACTTTCATTGTATATACAAGCAGGGTGTACATGCATCATGAACCCATTTATGTAAGGAGCATCTGAGTGTTGTACAATTTTAAAATGACAAATATATCGCGCTCGAGCGTAGCCCAGGTTTTCGTGGTCTGTGGCGCCAACACGCTCTGCTGCCAGCTGTTAGCACCACATCCGCCCTGCACATTTAGACCAATATTCCCCTTTGAATTTGCATGATGTGGGGGCTGCGTGTGAACGGCTGACTCGCTTGAACATCCCAAATGACGCCTGACGCTTTCGAACATTTATGTACGTCTGCTTTTTTATAAAGCATTTCTCTGTCTCACGCCATCATCGAACTGTGGATAACAAAAAATTCGCACATTCTGTCCAGTCACACCACGACTTTGATATTGGTGTCTCTGGGGCTTCCCTCGCTACAACTGCCTGCACTAGTTAGATTTACGATTCTATGCCCTACTCTCTTTTAATTTCTAAACTGACTATCTGAACCCTAAGAGTTTTGAAACCTTGTTTGCTGACCGCATCACTAAAGAAGATGGATAAAAGCAATAAAAATCTGATCTGCACTGTAGGTACGGCCTGTCGGTTACGATGGCAACAACCCGACATCGGTGGCGGAGTGGCTGGAGTCCTTAGAGCTCGGCGACTACACCAAGTCCTTCCTCATCAACGGTTACACCTCTATGGAGCTGGTGAAGAAGATCTGGGAAATCGAGCTTATCAATGTGAGTCGCTGATGTTTCTTTTAAACTGCCAACCCAGTTTGTCTGTGCCTGTGTCTCTGTGGATATTGTGTCTAATATCTGGTTCTATGTTCTAATGAAACACTGTGTAATGAGAAAATGAAGCGTTACTGTGGTAACGATCAAAGAAAGAATCAAAGTTTCTCTTTGGTCCAGTTGACCTTTTTTTTATTGGAGATTCTGTCGGTATTGTGACAGAATTTTAGAAGGGAACTGGTGCATTGGGAATAATTTGATACCAAATCAAGAATATAAACCACTTCTCGCGGGGTGGTTTATGGAGAAACACGCCATGTGGCGCATTTCCTTGAGTGTAACACAGGTGCCTCAGTGTTGAGGACTTCAGCAACTGCAAAAGTCCACGGAGACGCTGCGGCTCTTGGCTGCGGCAGAAAAATCTCTTTTTTTTTTAATACCGAGGTGACACATTGAATCTGCATGATTTCATTGCACGCGCGAGCTTTTATTTTGTTCATTTTATCAGAAGCGACGCTGTTGTCGATGTGTAAGTCATCCCTGGAGAAATGTGGCTCAAGTTTTGTGTGCAGAATACCCACAATGCATTTCTTATCACTGTGTAGCATATTTGTAATTCTCCTTTTGTTTAGTTTTTCTGTGTTTTATTCCTTGTTATAACACCACTCTTGTGAACGCATTGTCAGTACGGGTGATTACACAGTTTGGCATTCAGCTTGCTCAAAGCCGTGCAGGTTTGACATCGCAGCTTCAGTTTCCCTTGTGGATTCGTTGCAGCTGATGGGCTGATGCGAGTGGAACAAGATCCTGCTTAATTGCAGGGGGGGGGGGCTGCCTGATTTTGGAGGGGAGAGGTGTTTCTCCTTCGCAGCTTGAGGATAAAGTGATAAAGTGGTGAGCGATCAGCTGGAGGAGGTGGAGAGGGAGTTACATAAGCATGTGGGATGCAGGATGTTTCACAGCGCTGGAGATACCGCCCACATGCTACTCTCGTGTGTGCACGTAATTTTCTATGCATATGTGAGGTAGACCAAGTGTGAATGGCCTTTAATCAGTCTGATTTCTTCATTTGAAAGCTTTAAGTGGAGAATAATAGACTGCGGACACTGTGTGCTGACTCCGCACCTTCTTATACACATATATAAAATAAAATATAAAATAGACATTAGCATGTGTCAGTTTGTGGATTGATGCATAAGCGCCTTGGGGCAACTGTTTGTTGTGATTTGGCGCTATATAAAAAAATTGATTGATTGATTGATTGATATTTGGATTTGGTGTTATAAAAGAAATGGGTGCAGTGTGCAGTTGCGCCACTAGAGGCTGCTCAAGCACCGTGTTCAGTATAAACTGCTGCACGTGTGTGTTTGTGTGTGTGTTTGTGTGTGCATTAGAGGCAGTGTAGCGTAGCATTGCAGTAGTACACTGACTGAAGTATTATTTGGGATGAATTTGAGGTCACGGCTGTACCTGCAAGAGGAGTGAGTGTGTGGAGCTGCAGAGAGAGAAAGAAGAAGAGAGAGAGAATAAAGTGAAGAACGTACATTTTCAGCCGTTAATATTTGAGCAGTGACAAATTTAGCGTTACTTCAGCTGCCTGCTACAACATATGAGAATATGAGCTCAGTGTGGAGATGTTCAGGTGTAATTCCAGTGCAGGTAGAGTGATCAGTACAGAGATAAGGATGGACAGTGTAGACTTTCCACATCTTTAACCCTTTCAGGGCTTAAAGGGATAAGGAAGTAGGAACATGTAAGTCCAGTGTAGGCCCCCTGGTGCCCAGATTCCGTAGTGTGAACTTGTGGATCAGAGACTATATCTTCCCCTGGAAGGGACACCAGCCCACCACAGTAGGGAGGCGGTGGCGTAATGGTGTACACGTTAATTAGGGATGCTGGTGATCCTGGGTTCACTTTCCTTTCGCAGCCAATTGGCACGTTGCACAGTTGTGGTGGGGAGGAGGAGAGATGTGTGCTGTGGGCCCTTCTGGAGATAAGGTGCTAATAAGTGCTTTTGTTCTTCACCACAGGTCATTTCCCCAGACAAACCGAGTACCTGTTCATATCTGGGTGGGCTGGGATGATGCAGATGAACTGTCTTGAGCAAGCACACAAACACGTAGCGTGACTGGGAAGCAGACCCAGTCACCAGTGTTGGTAGTCCACCTCCTTATTGCAGTGAGCTAACCACAGCAGGTAGTCCGGTCACCAATCTTTAAGGGACCAAACGTAATTGGAACCAACAGACATCACCAGACTCTGGATTTTGTTCCTGCTGATGCTCTACCAGGCTTCTACTGCGTCTGTCTCATTGCTGGCGGTGGTGATTGCCTTCAGGAAGTGAAATATACATTTTTTTAAATTCATTTTACATGGCTAGCGTGGCCACTGGAAACCAATCTATGCTGAAAAAAATAAGTCTTGTTTCACTTTTGAAGTGGGCTTGGGGTCCTTGTTGGCAGTTCTCCATGCTCCTTTGTCACCGTAATTGTAGTAAAGGTTGATCTTTATCTTATCTGCCCACAGCTGCTTGAACAGTGTAGATGTTTTTAGCACCACTGCCCGAAGCGTACCCTCTTGATAAGATATCTCGAGAACACCTAATTCAATTTTGATCAAACTTGGTAGCACGCTGGGCCTGTGGATGGAAAGACGTGACTTGGTTTGTTTTGTTGAACTGTCAAGCAACAGTCATGCAAATATATATGGAAATGAGTTCAGATATGTCGTTGTTGGTGACTGTTCTAAAGACCGTGTAACATTTTCTCGACACACCTGATACTTTAAAGTGTAGGTGTGGTTTCACTGTACTCTCTGAGCGCTTTAGATATCGCTTTATTTATTTGTTTAACTATTTATTATCTCAGCAAATTTGGTTGTTTATGAATAGGTTGTGTTTTGTGGTAAATCCTCTATATTTTACTGGTATACTGTAGTTGCAGCTTTGAAAAAGATGAGCCTTTCTGCTTGACAGATCAAATTATTATAATTGATGTATCTCCAAATCACAAAATACATTGTATCAGGGAATTTTCCTCACAGAGGAGGTTGAGGCTTTACTATGATGAACAAAAACCCAACTGTGGCAAGCAAGAACTTCCTTTTAACAGGAAGAAGCCTAAAGCAGAACCAGGCTCCATGGAGGGTCCATCTGTCATAAGCAGTTGCGTTAGTTTGAGATAGAATGATGAATCTGACCTGTTGTGTAGAAGTTTTAATCACCAAATCTTTTTTTTTTTGACCAGCACTTGTTTTCTTTTTAAATTCTAGTAATGCAATAAAGACACACACACATCCAAAACACGTAAAAAGGCATGCAGGACCATGAAATATTGTACCAAAAATAAAGACTGAATTATCCACACAGCCACAGCGCTCCAGTACAGAAAAAAACTTTATTTAACAAAGCATAACGTTTTGGGCGACCTGCCCTTCGTCAGGTTGCCCATTCATTCTTTTTAAATTCTACCAAATAGTCGGTTTGGCCACATTTAATGACTTTGTTTTCAACCTAATGATGACTTGATGTAACAGCGCGTTGCACTTCATATTAACAGTTGCTCCCGATGCAAATGCAGCAATTTAAATAAACCGTAAAACCTTTAATGTTCTTGTCTGTAAAGAAAACGAGGCAACAACTCACACATGTGAGTTGTCTATTGGAACACTACTGAAGCCAGTTTGCATATGCATGACCAAAAGTAAAAGCTGCAATTTAGAGCGCACATTCCAAGATCCTGTGGTAGGAAGGATTTTTTTTTTTTTAATGTTGGTAATATTGGGGAGGGGGGGCAAGCACTCAGAAATAGAATTTGGCCACTGCTTCGACGTCAATGCCAGATAATCGCTATGGGCAACAGATGCTGTGGTGTCCAGGGAGACGAGAGAGGAAGAATGTTAAGCATTGTTGAAGCCTTTTTAAGTGGAAGGATATAAGAGAGAGAGAGAGTGTGTGTGTGTGTGTGTGTGTGTGTGTGTGTGTGTGTGTGTGTGTGTGTGTGTGTGTGTGTGTGTGTGTGTGTGTGTGTGTGTGTGTGTGTGTGTGTGTGTCCCTTTGATTGGGCACATATGTGACATCCCGCTGTTGTGGGATTACAGGAGCCATCTCTGAAAGCTTTATAATCCTGCCTCTACATGCACACAAGAGAGCAGGTGCAGTTTTGTGTTTTTGCTGGAGGTATATTGCAGCTTGAGTTCTCGGGGTTTATGTCAGCCACGTCGGCGACAGGATATTTACACATTTCTGTTCGCTGAGGAGGAGGAGGAGGTGTCTGGAGAAGACAAACAACTGAAGCCAGCAACTGTTGATTTATGAATTTTACCCACTAAACTCTTACATTTTGGTTGTACCTTTGGCATTGTGTTGGAGAAATCGGTCTGGCTTTCGATGTCCATACCACCCAAGATGAACAGAACTTCGTACTCAGACCACCTGACACCAAAGCATTGTTGGTTTCTCAGTATGCCAGACTACCCAAAACTGACAAAACTCTCAGGTCAGACCACCCAAGACCAAACTAAGGAATATTTAATATACGTGTACTAGAGAGCACCCAAAACCTGCCCAAAATCAAACCAAACTCAGGTTTGTTGGAAAGAAAAATAGAAGTAGGATTTTCTACACGAATTGCACATTGCAAAGCCCAAAAGTCTTAAAATTCAAATCTAATTTCTTATCGCTGATCCCATTTTTACTCGGGGTCTGGTATGGATCTGCATCTTGATTTGGCAGCTGATGGGCACAGGTGGCCTTCAAGTGGGGAGCTCCTTTTTTCTCGCTAACTATTCCTGATAAATTGTAGCTAAATTAAACAAAACCGTAATGATAGAAATTGAGATCAATTTATAATCAACCAGCACAAACATTTACAGAAGACTGATCAAACGTTCCACTGGCCATCACAGATGTTCCAGGGGATAAAAGAAATGAGAAAATGTCCTCATGATAATAACCTGATCTGAGTTAAAAATCTCATTTTCTTGAGAGCCTTCAGTTTTGGGATTTCACTGCAAAGATGGTTAATTTATTATTTAAAACAACTTATTAAATTTACACCAGTTGTGTTTTTCTTCTTCTTCTCTTTACAATATTATCTGCATTTAACTAAAACAATCAGTGGACCCAAGACCAAACCTATGTTGGTCTCAGGACCGATCAGACCATCCAACTGTTGGTGTGAAGGTCTCAGAGATCACCCAAAACCGGCTTTGGTCAAAGTTGTCTCGATTAGTCCAGGTTTGATCTGTGCACACCGTTAGTCTCAACATGTAGCAAATGTTTTAAAATGTTAATGACGTTACTTGTATGCGAAAAATCTCAAAGTCATTACGAATATATATATATATATATATATATATATATATAAGTAGAAATAATTACACTGTCTTTGGTTAGAGAGTGCTTAATAATTGAGTAGTATATCATGTACCCTTATTAATATGACCATTGTTATATTTCCCATAAAATTGGCCTTGAATCAAGTCTTATGACCTGAAATAAAAACTCATTAAATCATGCTTTCTTATTTTAAATTATTTAATCAGCATTAATAAATCCTCAAAATTAATTATTAAAATGGTTGTGTAAGTGTGCACACACACACTGCTTATATTGGGGGTTCGTATATTATATTAATATGTAAGTCATTCCATTCTCCTGAAAGGACCGTTAATAATCTTTCACCTGCAGTGCTGAGGCGGCTGAAATTAATCACCGACACCTTCCATAATCAGAAAGTTGAAGACATAATATAGTTCTAAAGTATTTTATCAATTCTCTTCTTTGATTTCCAACTCCATTTTTTTAAATCCTTACATTAAAAATATCTCATTTCACTCTTAATTGTTAAAATAATTATTTAAATTATTTAAAAGGGACTAATCTGCTGTATACGTGCACTGATGAACATGTACAGGTTTGCAGCAAGGATGCAGTTAAAATAAAGAGATAAACAAGAATCATCTATGGTGGGGAAAAAAACAGCCTGTGAAGCCTCAGCACTGATGAATTTGGCGTTTCCTACGTGTACATCCTGCATACGTCCACATGGTGGCACTGCTGTGTTTTTGTACAATCAGGGCACCTTGTCTTCTCAGGTGGCTGAAGTGAGAAATGGATTTGGTTTGAAAACTCACATTTACAGTATTGAGTTCCTATAATGTCTTTTTTTTTTCACTGCAATCGGAGCAAAACAAAATACGATAAGGAAGATAAAGATGTCCCTCTCATTGTTTTTATCTCCTTCAAATTACATATGCAGAGTGATTTTCATGTTCCATTTACACATTATTGGATTACTGCATATTAAACTTCTATAATATGTTGAATCCTCTCTGAGATCCTTAAAGTAACTGATTGAGTCATGCATCTATGTCACACACTCCTAATCCCAGTGTTCTGCACAGTATGGGAGGGTGGACCAAATCAGAAGGTTTTTCTACTTTCAACTCTTGCAGCCACTTCTGGAAGGGTGCTGCACACTACCGGAATTTAAACAAAGCTTTTCAAAGCTGATGTCTCCACTGCCTAGCAATCTTGCATATCACTTGCCCTTGACTGGGCGCAGATTAGCGCTTAATAAAATGCAGAAAAACTCTGAAAATATAACCAATCTATTCACCCAAGTCCTGGATGGTGGAAAGGTTTTTGCCTCTTCACGCCTGCCCTTTTACATGTAAAGGCGTGCTCGTGCGTGCTCATGTTGTGTACTTGTTTGCAAATTCACCTGCAGGGCCTGACCTGTCTCTGCTTCCTCCACTGCACCTCTTACAACATGCCGTTTGACGAGGCACGCACACACAAAACGTGGTAGTGTTTTCTTCAAACTTCAAAAAATATATAGAGGACAATCACCAGGGTTCAGCCTTCCTTCTACCACTCGCACACTGTTGCTATGACAGCTACTAGTTACCATAGAGACTAAAGGATATGTGAACTTGGTATAAATGAATAGAAACGGGCATGTTTGTGTGTACATGTGTGTTTGTGTTGCATTTCCTGACGTGCATGTGTGTACTGTGTTCTTGTGCTTATCACCTTCTTTGTCACCTCTCCAAGTCGACAGATTGTCTCGCATCCCGACAACAGATGGTTCCCGCCTTCATTAGCCACTGCATGCTCAAAGTCCATAGTACCTACACCACACACGCGCATTACACCGAACAGATTTTTGTCACCAGGACACAATTAACAAGGAAGAATTATGATTGTCTTATTTTACAGCAAGAAATATGTAATCAGATTACTGATGCGTTAAGTGAAACATGGGGATTATTTGTGGAATTACACGATTTCTTTGCAGCCTAACTGCAGAAGAGATTTATTGGCAGTGGCATTCGTGTCTTTGGGAGCTCAGCTGGTGCAGTTGAGAGACATCTGGGAAGAGCGTATGGAGTTGTGAAGTTCCTTTACAGGGGAGTTTGCTACTGCTGATACCTTTGAAGGGGGCTTGTAATTAAAGGATCCACCGTTCGAATCTCCATCAGACCAGAAAAATACTAAAGTCTTTTGGGCAGGGTACCTGATCCACATCCAGACCTGCAAACCATTCCTACTATCTTGAACAGGAAAGCTGCTTTGTAGTCAGGCGATGCATGGTCTGACTCAGTCACTGGTGTCCAATGCAGTGAAGCACCTCTGTGCTGGTTATGTTTCAAAAAATAAAACCTTTTTCTATTTGGATTTTATGTTTTTGTCTGAATTTAGGTTCATTGTGTTAATACAGTTTGTCAGAATGAAAGAAAAACTGTAAAGTCACAGATAGGGAAGGTTGTCCTGAAAAAAATGACACCAAACAAGGCAAAGTAAACAGTTTTTTAAGGTAAATTATGAAGGTAAAACCAAAAGTAGTCAAAAACAGCCAATTTTACCCTGGGCTCCAGGGGGTTAAAAGTAGGTCACGGTCAAAATCTTGTTCAGGCCATAACTCATACACATGCACTAAAGTGATGCACACAAGTATGCCAGTTGTTCCTCCATTGGAAAAGTTTCCACTATTCTGCAGAAAGAAGACATTGCAGTTTAGATGTTTCTTTCTTTCCTGCTCAAGTTACAGCACTTTAATACTGAAATTATTGAAGTAGGTTACAGATTACGCTTTGTGACAAGTAATTAGTAACTACAGTAACAACCCTGCCAACCCTTCACACACACACACACACACACACACACACACACACACACACACACACACACACACACACACACACACAGATGTTGAAGTCAGCGCTGTGGCTGATAGTTTCTGTATTCATGAGCTTTTCCACAACACGTCTTTCAGTGGTCTGAGAAATGTTGCTCCATGCATGAAGATGTGGTATTGCACAATTGCAGGTTGTCTGTGGACACGTGATCACTCTGTGTGTTGACGTGTACTCCAATGTGTCAGGATACAGCGCGTTCACAGAATGTGTGGAAAAAGGCAGTGAGTAGTAGCTGGTGTTATTTTTCCTGTGGGTGGATTTACCTCAGGATGGCTGTGTACTTGTCTGTACGTGCGGCCTGGTTAGTCATTAAAATGCATTTTGATTTGCATATTGCGGAAGACACAGATCTGGCATTTTGGACAGTTATTTCACAAATTCACAACATCTGTCTGCTTTGTCCAGTTAGTTGTCAGGTTTTTGAAATGTCTTCTTGACCTACTTATAGCTGCTCCCGTCGCTAAAGTAGACCTCCACCTGTAGCACCAACCACCTGCATGCCCTTAAACCTCCTCTTTGGCCTCCCTCATCTCTTCCTGCCTGGTGGCTCCGTCATTAGCATCCTTCTCCCTATGTACCCTGAGTCCCTCATCTGTAGATCTCTAAACCTTTCCAGTCTCGCCTCTCTGGCTTTGTCTCCAAACTGTCCTACCTGCGCTGCCTCTCTGTTATGTTCAATCCATCAGTCCTAATCCTCACTCCTGCCACCTTTTCACCCACTCCACCCTGTCTGCGCTCACTTCTTCACCTCCCTACCACACACTCCATTGCTATGGATAGTTGCTCCTACGGATGTTCATTCCCCTTCTCTCCAGAGCATATCTCCATGTCTCCAAACTAGTCTCAACCTGCTCTCTACTCTCACTAGAGATCACAATGTCATCTGCAAACCTCATAGTCCACTGAGACTCCTGTCTTATCTCTTTTGTCAAAATGTTCATCAGAGCCGATCATTCATATAATCCTAGCGCCGTCTTGAATATGTGTCAGAAAATAGTTGTCAATTAATTTAATAATCGATCAGTAGTAAATGGACTGCATTTATATAGCGCTTTTCCATCTGCATCAGACTCTCAAAGTGCTTTACACATCAAATGCCTCACATTCACCCCGATGTCAGGCTGCTGCCATGCAGGGTGCCCACTATACATCAGGAGCAACTAGGAGATTAAGGACCTTGCCCAAGGGCCCTTAGTGATTTTGGGATTTGAACCAAGGGTCCTCTGGTCTGAAGCCCAACACTTAACCACTAGACCATCACCTCAATCACTAATAGGTTTAGGCTGCACCAATGTATCCATTTCAAAAACTAGTGGAGTGGTGGCCACCAACTCCATCACTGCTTGTCTTAAACACAATTTTAAATGATGAACAGAAAAATGGAAAAACAAAAGAAACAGAGTGAAAATACTGAATAAATATTTATTTACACGGGGGGGAGGGGGGTTGGATTATGTTCTCACAAATAGTCAGAATGATGTCAAGCTTCACAGGTTGGATTTCATTTATGTGGAATGAAATCCAACTATTTTGTGAGACTATATATATATATATATATATATATAGTCTCACAAAAGGACAGCCTTCTGTGTCCAAAACTCAGATTATCCATATTATCTAAAATTGCACAATGTGCTCCAAGCCCAAAGAGAACATTGCAAACGTGTGAGTAAGCTCAGATAAATGGAAATATTTCTGCTTTGAGCCATTTTCTACGAACAGCCCGAACTTGTCTGTTTCTGCAGCTAAACTGGGAAAAAAAAATGTGATGCCCTGCAGATTTCAGTAAAAGAAAACAATTAAACTAGTAATTTCCCACAAGGAAATCTGACCTGTGAACATCAAAATGATGGCATTATTTAAAAAAACTAAATTATTATCTACTGTTTCAACTTGTGTTGCAAGCAAACACAAAAATACACACACACACAGACACTCTTTGTGAGCGAGCATGAGCTTGTCTCGGTATGGGCCCAGCATCTCCATAGTGACGAGATGGAGAGAAGGAGGGGGGAATGTAAACTGGAGAGAGAGAGAGAGAGATCAGGCAGAGACATGTAGATTGGTCTGGTTGCCGCAAAGCTGAAGAAAGAGGAGGAGTTGGTGAGCTCTAAAATTCTGCAGAGTGAGAAAGAGACTGAGAGGGAGAGAGAGAGACGAAGCCGGTGGTGAGGAGACGAGAAGAAGCGAGAGGAGAGACGTAAACGGGTGAGAAAATATTCTTGGACACAGCAAAGTGCACATCAAGAGCCAAAGAGGGAGAGAGGAGGTGAAAAGAAGACACAGGAGGAGCGGTGAAGAGACTGAGGGCCATCCAGCTTTTAATTTGGAATAAGTGGCGTCTGGAGGAGAGGTAAGAGTCTCTGGGAAGAGGGGACTGGGCACGAGTGATGAGGAGAAACTCCAAAATCAAAAGATCATTTACATCTTCACACGTGCATCTTTCTTTTTTTTTTTTTCCTTTTGCTCAGCGGGGCGTTGAGCGCTCCGAGGTGATTACAACATATGAAATGCTTCCACGCCGCTCCATCAACACTGCTGAGTCGGCCAGTTTACACGCTGTGCAACTGTGCACGTGCAGATGTGTGCAGTTAGTGATAATCATTTCTGTTCATCTAGCAAATATGAAAGCACAGAAACATCATTTTGGTTTAATAAAAGAAGAATTCAGCTCCAGATTCTACCAGATTAAAAGCAGTGTTTTAGTATTTTTTTTTTGGTGGGTGGGGGGGCATTTGCAGTTTGATAACACGGGTTTTTCCTCATTTGTCTGTGAAGCCATACGAAAGTTGAAATCAAAGTAGAAAACTGCAAGAAAATTATAGTTGATGAATTTTTTAGCAGTGGTGGTAAATCTTGAAGAGCCAAATAGGTCTGGTCATATAAGTATACACACACACATATATATATATAATATATTTAACTGGCTTGTTATCTGTCCTTGAAGATCTTGGACCATAATATTTTTTCTTCATGCATATCTTCACTGTTTGAAAATTGATTGAAACCCATCTATTGCTTTAGGAGGAGTTGCACTCACAAAGTCGATGTCGTATGGTGCATCAGTTAAACACAAATGTTTAGTTATTTTCCCCTTACAAGATGTTGGACTGTAATTATTTTCCTTCGTGCACATCTTCATACAATGTTCTTCCATTTTGGGAAGTCTCGTTGAAACACAACAACCAGATTAGGAGGAGTTATGATTACAAGTTATGGATGAGTGAACGGACCCCCATCAAACCTGTGTTTGCACTGGGGGGGGGCATAATAATGAATGTCCTCTAGTAGTGTGACAGTTGCCTTTTCATTTGACGTTAGTTGCATCCAAGTTGGGTGAATGCTGAAGGAATTACAGGAATTACCCCGTTTATCGAGTGTTTCTTATTCCCTCGTTAGCTCATTGGTCAGTTTAAGGATAAAAGGTCTACAGTTGATTTCAGTCCTTACATTCATTTCCCTTGGAGTTCAGTACAAGCAACCACCATCCCGAAAAACCGCATCACAACTGTGAAACGGTCACACTTAAGTAACTTTGATTGGAGAAGCACTACATAGTCCAACTTTGACCCGATGCTTCACCAGTCACAGCTTCATGGCACAGAAATCTAGATGCGACTTTCCCTGAAGGTACGTCGGAAGAATGTAGCCTGTATGTTACGTTTTTTTTGTTTCTTGACTATGAAACTGCGATTAGTGAAGTCACGTCTAATATTTGATGGTGGCGGTTAAAATCGACGACGCTTTCTGTCCGCTGACTTGTCAGTGAAATAGATGCAGTAATATAACAGCTCAGCGGCCAAAGAAAGGAAGACAACAAACAAACAAACAAAAGCTAACATTTCTTTAACTTTCACTGGATTTGAAAGTAATTACCCTCAAATTAAAGCTGGCAGCCTGTACTGTGAGAATAGTCTCATTATTTGCTTTCAGCTCTAATGTGCTGTGATACACGGCGAGTAACGTCTCTGTCAGTGACATCACCTTTCTTAGTTACACAATAAGTCACAGAGCTGCTGCTGACATCCACATGAAGAAGAATAATTCATTGTAGTTGGTGCTGTACATGGCGTGTGGGTTTAAGAAGTTTGGCAAAAAGTCCTCAAGTCAAATTTCAGCATAAACAAAAAAGATCCACACTGAGGCTCATTTCGTATTCAGTTTTAAATTATGCAGTGCAGTTTATATTTTAAAGAGCTTTACTGCTGAAGTTCAATCCATCAAATTGCTGCCCTGGTTTGCCTTCATCTGCATGCGTGATAGAAGTAAAATCTGGGACGAGGACAGCAGAGTGCGTTGGATTAACACCGTGCTGCATAATGATGCATATTTAATCACATGCAGCAGTTTGAGGTAAGCGAAGATATTTGTGCAAAATACGTGCAACATGTAAGACGCTGAGGTGTCCGAAAGGTTCTCAGAGTTGGATTTTGCGTCATTATGCAAGAGATGCACTGATGGCTGATAACTGATATCGTAGAGGGGCTTTCTAACATTAATACATAGAGAGAGACCAAGGCGATCGCAAGAGTGCACGCCTCCGACTATTTACACTCATCTGATGTTTCTCAAACCTCATATCTGTATGAATCACTGCAACAGTCAGACTCCTTCATTCAGGTTTGGATAGAAGTTTTATTTAAAGCGACTGGTAGTAACAAAAACATTGATCTGATTGATCTGATTGATTTTGAACTCCCAAAATCTCCTGTATATTTGTTTTGTCAATTGTGTTGGTAGCATGGCCCAAGCAGAGGGTCACCCCTTTGAGTCTGGTCTGCTTGAGGTTTCTTCCTCAAATCATCAGAGGGAGTTTTTCCTTACCACTGTCACCTGTGTGTTTGCTCTAGGGGTTGGTAAGGTTAGACCTTACTTGTGTGAAGTGCCTTGAGGCAACTTTGTTGTGATTTGGTGCTAAATAAATGAAAATAAATTGAATTAAATCTGTAAATTCAGCGAGCAAAACATTCAGCTCCACTGAACATGAGCACGAGTTGTATTATATTATTAAAGTTTGCTTGCTTGGCCCTGCGGTAGACTGGCGGTTTGTCCAGGCTTTACCCAAGCTCTCGCCCAATGACTACTGGAGTAGACCCCTGCCTCCCCAACCCACCTCATGGGCCTATTCTAAACTCAACTGGTTCACTGAATGAATGAATGAATGAGGTTTGCTTGCTTGCTCAGACAAACCGCACTGGGATTGAGACAGAACTCCTGCTAAATCTTCTCTACCTCAAACCTTCATCAATCAATCATAATACAGTGTCTCCGTCATCGACTCATTGCCTCGGCGAGTCGCAGCGATAGATTTGTCTCTGGTGACCGGCGTTACTTAGTGCAGAGAAAGCTCAACGTGATGAACGAGGCGGTGACACACCTATCAGCAACGTGCACGTTATTGACGTGTTAGCTGAAACAAAAGCTTTTAACGCAAATGGGATATCGACACACAGCGTTTCAATTCAATATACCTTCAGTGTCTGCAGACAAACATTCAGAATGCTTCACCGCATTCTGCACTTCTGGTTCACAACCGGTTTATTTTTAAAGCATCGACATCTCATGTTTAGAAGCAGCAGATCTTTTTTTATCTGAGCCATTTGTCCTCAGTGGCATGTAATGTTGTCAGGTTTAATGTCATGTTTACGGCACTACAGCTATGAGTTCACTATCTACGGGTAAACATGCTGTTTGCCAACATACAGTCTAATTTTAAACTTGGACTTACTCCTGGTACTTGATGCTGGCTGGTTTATGTTGATTATTTTCTCTGGAAGAGAGAGATGGCATGGAAACAGTCATCCTTTCACTTAATTAGCAGTTATGCCACCGCTGTGTGTGTTCCGTGTTTTATTGTGTGACAGAAACTGTCTCTGTACATCAGAAAGGTGCTGTAAGTGGACAACTACACTCTCTTATGATACGACACTGGCTGTTACGTGACATTACCGTTCACATCATATCAGCGGGATCTGAAAAACTAAACAAAAAATCAATAATTTTTATAATATTGATAGAATTAAACTAGTTAAATCATGCCCTGTCTTCCACCCAGTGCAAAGCAGCGCATAGCGCAACACAAGTGTCATTGGTCATTTCCACTGGTTGCAGTTGTGGTTTTCACGATCAGCGCCCATGTTGTGTAAACACCAGGTAGAATTGTGTTCCTCTGTGCACCTTTGGCTATGTTGGTCTTAAATTGAGGTGTGTTAGCCTTGTGTCGAAGCAGAATAAAACTGCGCCATAGACCAGCAACACATGGTCTAAATTTAGGCTCAGTTGCGCCTTACATACACAGGTTCATGATGCATACACACTCTGCTTGTATACAGAGTGAAACTGAATTGAAAACAACCATTAAAGTAACAATGCAGAGCTTCAAGTTACTGCTTCACCTCAGGGAGCTTGGTGGACTGCTGTCTGCTGGTGAGAATACCTTTCATGTTTGTTCATTTTCTGAATACTCCAGCTTTTAAAGGCAACGGTGATGTTGCCCTAATTGTTTGATTTCATGTTAAGCCCAAAACACACCCATGATTAATTAAGAGTATAAATCCAACCCCTTTGTGTTCTGTGCCATAGTAGTTCAGATTGGGCATAGTGTAAATAGGATTATGAAGTTGAACACTCTCCCAAGAAAATAGGGAGGTGGTCATCTAGTGGGTAAGCAGCGGACTTGAGACCAAAGGATCCGTTGTTCAAACCCCAGTCAGGCCAGAAAATCACTAAGGGCCTTTGGGCAATGTCCTTAATCCCTAAATTGCTCCCAGTGTGTAGTGGGGACTTTGCAGTTCATTAGGTGACTGACCAAGGCTACAAATATACTCAAATTTCACAATGCACCTTAATGCAAAGTACACATTTTACAGCCATTTCTGTACCATGTGTGGTGCTTAAGCCTTTAAACGTTTCTCCACCAGGGGGCTGATTAGCGCTGACTCTGCTTTCTTGTTTCTTTTCTTCATCATGAACTTCTTAAATACCTGCACACAAACTCTTTTTCTGGAAAACCATTTTTGTTTTGTTGTGTTTATTCCAAAGTGAGTTATACTGCCCCCTCGTGGTTGATATGTGCATTGCACGACAGTTCAAGTCTATTTATTTTGGATGAATATTGGAGCATCCTTAGAAGATGTTGGGCCAAGCAATTCATGTGCTTGGCCTCAGTGCAGAAGGTTCCTGGTTCAAACGCCACCCCTGCCCATGTAAAATGGAGCTGTGTCAGGAAGGCCATCCAGTGTAAAACTCGTGCCAAATCAACATTCAAATCCATTTCAGATTTGCTGTGGTGACCCAAAGTGAAAACAAGGCAGCAGCCGAAGGGTCTTACTTAGAACCTTCATCCTCGTAGTTAATGCAGCGATGAAAAGATGTTTGGATGTGGTGTGAGAAAGACGCTGCTCCGAATTTGTTAATTTGCAGTTTGCCTCAGGATTTATTTAAAAATATTGAACCGCACAAGCTGGAGCTGTTTTAGCTTCCTTTTAGGCATCCTGCCAAACTGTAGAAGTACAAGATTAATTAAAAGTTCAGGTTTGTTTCTGTCAGCATTTTTTTGTTACATATGCGAGAAGACCAGAGTCCAACAAACTCTTCCTCTACAGTCGTGCACGTGGACCTCAGCAGATCTTCTGCTCCTCTGCAGTGTAGAAATCACTTCCATCCTAGGGCTTTGAAGTATTTATTAACCCAGAAAAATATCACACACTTCATCCTCTCTGTTCAGCGTCTTGTCTGGAATTCAGTTCTTGAATTTCTGTGTGTGTAAACCTGCAGAGGCATGCACAGAAACACATGCACGTGCACATACCCGGCCCGGGCATAGCTATATTTCTCTTTCTATTAATGGAGATACATCTGTCTCCATGCAGCCTGGGTTTTGAACTCCCTGCTGTCACCGGCCGGCTGTTCTCTCTGCATACACGACAAACATCATTGTCTACACATCATGCTTAGCTGCAACTCCCCTCCACTCCATGGTTTCTAGGCAACCAGCGGTGTGTGGTTTTCCTTCCGCGTACCCCCCCGTGGCACGACCAGAAGGGGCTGTGGTTCTAAACTGAGCTCAAGTCTGGACATTAATATGATGATTAATATGAGTTTATGAATGTTTGCTCTCTAAGGGTTATCGTGTGTGTGTGTGTGTGTGTGTGTGTGTGTGTGTGTGTGTGTGTGTGTGTGTGTGTGTGTGTGTGTGTGTGTGTGTGTGTGTGTGTGTGTGTGTGTGTGTGTGTGTGTGTGTGTGTGTAATCTATTAAGAGTCCAGGCAAATCAATACTAATCATTCTGGCTTAAAGGCTCCACCTCTGAACGACGTGCTCATTAACTGAGGGATGGAAGCAGGAGAGATGAAGTATTCAAGACTGGAAAACCATCCAGTCTGCATTCACACATGGTGCTTGTCTTATTCCCTGCAATTATAAGGACAAACGAAGGACTAATGGAGTCAGTGAGTGAGTGGATCTGCAAAAATTTCCTTCCTTATCGACTATGCCAGAGAAGAAACAGAGTTCATCATCAATCACCATCATCATCTATAGCTGACACGGGATTCTGCCGTCTTTTGAGTCTCTCCAGGTTGTCCACCCTAATACTGCAAACATCACGATGAATGCATACAGATGTCCAGGTAGCAGGGTCTATTTGGTAGTTTCTTAGATCTCATTTCAGAACATCCTTATACCTAACGTGAGGTCGACCAGTTGCCCTTGATCCATCTTTGAGAACACTGTGGAGAACACACTGAGGTAGGTGAGATTTGAGCCCACTTGAGCCTAGTGCGTTTCAGGATACCTGCTAGAGGGCTGGAATCTGTCATGCGACAAAAGGTCGTCGTTGGTAATCTTGTGTTTCCAAGTGACACCAAGTATAGTTCTTAAAGATCTTGTGTAAAAAGCACTGAGTCACTGTTCTTGATGGCGATATGCTGTCCAGCACGCAGAGCCATACAGAAGTATGCTCAAAATACATTATTCGTACAAAATTCATATACTCTTACCTTGGTCTTGATGGTACGGTTCCTATTTCTTAACTTTTCCAAACACATTGGAAGCTTTGCAGAGTCTCGTAGATCATAGGTTCAGATTAGGAGTGTAACAATTAACCAATACAAATGGTATAGATTTGCCTATATTGATGCACGCACCCCTGAATTGATCTAAAATGTACAATGAACTGGATGATGGCTCGATTTTAATGCTAGAAATGGGTTGACTTAAGCTTGTTACGCTGCTACGTCCGTATCTTCAAACTCTCCTAAAGTCATGAGACTCTCACGAGACCAGTTTTGGGAATATTTCATTCATTCTTCATTTTATACCACTTATCCAGGTATGGGTCACAGTGGAAGTAGACCAAGCAGTTAATCCCACACTTCCCTATCCTCAGCCAAGTCCTCTAACTAATGACTTGGATTTATAGAGCAATTTTACAAGTTGCATTATTCATTCACTCACATTGGTGGTAAGCTACTAGCTTCAGCTGTCCTGGGGCAAACTGACGGAAGCGTGGCTGCCATTCTGCTCATATGGCCCCTCTGACCAGAGAGGGTTAAGTGTCTTGCCCAAGGACACAATGGCAATATGCAGATCTTTGACTGGTTGGGAGCAGGGTTCGAAACGCCAACCTTTTCGTCATAAGACAGCTCGCTCTATCAACTGAGCTATGGTTGTCACCTCTTCCTGTCTGATCCCGTTTCCAAGCCAGCTGGGAAGTATAATTTCTCTAGCATGTCCTGGGTCTTCCCCGGAACCTCCTCCCAGTTGGATGTGCCTGGAAGACCCCCCTGAGGAATGTTAAATTTGCAAGGTAACAATGAAATCAAAATGCCTGATATGGTAGGCGGTGCTACTTCTGGCTTATTCAGTCTTATGGAAAATAAATGTCTTCTTTACACAAAGAATTTTATTATATCATAGCATATTGAATCATTCCATGAATAAAGTATCTTCTCTGAATTGTATGGTTCCCCCTTGTATCTAGATATGTAGATACTTGTCGATCTAGATGATGACCAGTCAACCTCTTGTTTTGGATTAAATTGGCATCTCTTTACATGTAAAATAATCATAAAATAAAGACAGACAGACCTATGAAGCTGCTTGTGAAGCTTTGTTGCTATTCGCAGGGTCCTGATGGCCACTAAGGCTGCTTGTTCCTGCCCACATTACCTTAATTCTTTTCTAAAACAAACCTTACTGGTTGAAATCAGAAGCCTCCTCCTCACCTCTCATCTCTTTTAACAGAGCAGCTTTGAACATCGACTCACATTACCATGTCGGGTATAAATCACCCAGCATGACCGTAGTAGTCACACTACTCATCTCCTGGGAGGGCACTGATGCTGCCGCCGGCTGTTTTCTGATCAATATCACCATTCAGCTGGCTTGTAATGTCATTCTGACGCCAGAAGTTTTTTCTTTTTTTGGACAACCTTATGCCAGTGATTCTTTGACCTGCGGGAGTCATTGCGGGATTGTCCAAACGGTTGGGGTAGAGGTAATGTTTACAGGACGCAGAGGTCTTTGAATATCACGGAGGTTTACGCCTTTAACGCCCGCAGGGAGAAAGTGATTATTCCTCTTGACTCGAGCCTTCACGAGCGAGACTCATGCAGTCCGGGTAAGAAAGGATAAAACTAAAAATGATACGCAGTTGCGGAAGCTAGAAAGAAAAACTTTTAGCATTTTAAAGTTTACCTGGAACTGTCGGCCCTCGCGTCTTCTTATTAGGCCAGATCTCTGGCATATCTCTTCATTTTCTCACTGGTTCACTTCTCACTGTGCTCTTCTAGCTTCCGCCGCCGGGTAGAAAAGGGACGGCCGAGAAAATAAGGACAAAGTAGGTATGATAGCAGAGGCATTGTGCAAGAGTAGATGTTGAGAGGTTATGTGAGGTCGAGGGAGTGGGAATATAGAAATACAGAGAAAAGGGGAGTTTGGAAAGGGAATATGAAAAGGACTGTCTGAGTCAGACTAAACAGGGATGAAAGAGTTGATGAAAGAGTTATCACCGCCTCCCTTCACCATCATTAACACTACGTGCCAGTTTGAGCACAGACACTGACTGGACTGTTGGGTCACTCGCTGGGTTTTACGCTCCAGTGAAGCGACCAGCGTGGCCTCAGAGAAAAGGCTTTTGTCTCCAAAGTCCTGCATGACGGAGGTCATTGTTGGAATTGGCACTTGGTGACAATTCCCACTGACCCCATATTTACTCCTGTGCGCCACTCACCATTTGCATCCGTTTAAGGAATCAAAAAGGCAATTACGCTGAAAATACTGGCGCTAGACTTGTTGATAAAATGTTGTATTTGACAGTTAAATTAACTTGACTCCCGTTGGAAAGTTTTCCACTTTTGCATGTTGCAAGGCTGATGGAGCATTTTAGAAAGAACAGCTCTGCGTTGGATCCAAGGTTTTCCTTCAGGAATTGCATGGGCGATGGCTGAGAGGATGCACGGTGCAGTTAACTGCATGGGTAGCGGCTAATCCGTTAATCAAGACTTTTCAGTCTGGGCTAATGGGACTGTTAGCATGATTAAAACATTGATCAGCACATGCATTAAAAAACACATAAATCTAGAGAGACGGTGACATTCAAAGGGGCAAAGGGTGAACCACATCACTTTATACTGAGGAAATAAAATCTAAATTGGGCAGAGAGAGAGCGACAGACAAAGTGATGGAGAAAGAGATATATTGACATGTAAATGACAGTAGATATATGAAGAAATCATCACGTTTGCCATTAATCTGTCTCTATTTAAATGGAAGTCTGGGATTTTTCAACATGAGGCCTATTTTATGGGTGATTCTTTAACTACGGGCACTATTGGCCTTGTAAATGTAATTTCCACCACACCATTGCCTTACAATATAAAGCGCCTTGGGGCAACTGTTTGTTGTGATTTGGCGCTATATACATGTGCTCTGTTGTCACTGTTTATCTCCATAGAAACTACCCAAACAATCTTTCATACAAACTGTTTAAAGGGATATTACAGTGTTGTGGTGGAAATTACGGCAATAGTGTGGGACAACTACATTTTGTTTTAAAAAAAAAATCACAACAGTTGTATGACATTGAATACCCCAATTATGTTTTGATTATTTTACTGATATTTTATTCAGAGATATTTTAAAACATTAGAAAAAATGTTTCTTTACCATTCATTTTTATCATTGAAGATCAAAAGTCTGGGTGTGAGACAAGCACAAAACAGCAATATTTGCATATAATGATGCTGAAAAAAGGTGAAAAAGTCATCATACACTTCTAGAACAAATTTCTCAACACACTTTCATTGTAAAGATAACTATAAAAGTGTGAAATTTCCCCTTTTTTTCTGTTTTTCATACAATATGATCAAAGGACATAATAAGTGCCCGTAGTCTAAGAATCACCCTTATATGTTTTTGGATTGTAATTCTCACTCTGGAGAAAAAACTGTGATAACTGGTCTGGTGTTGAGTTAAAATGCAAATGCTGTCACAGGCTAAACCGCTATACACTGTCAGCCTATGGGACAAGCCAAAGACCTCAAAGTAAACCTCTTCATGTTGCCACTGAATAGGCAAAATGTGATTAGAAGTGTGCAGTAGCACAGAGAGGATCAGTATAGTGCTACACCTGTGCATGTTTACCTCAATAAATATAAAGAAACTTAAAAAAAAAAAAAAACATCTCACAACCTCGCCACTGAGACCACACAAGTTGATTGTCAGTGAGGCCACTTGTTCCTGTAAGCTGAAGAAACAAAACAGCGCAACTTTAGTCTGTTGCATTACTAGTTTTACATCTTCACGGGGGAGTGGAACTGAGCAAGATTATCTTAAAAAGACAACAAACCATTTCAACTACAATTTGCCAGAAGACACATGGATGACTCAAGCATTGATTTGATGTTTGCAGCAGCCCAAATATTATTAGCAACATAGATTTTTCTGGAGTTGACCTGCTGTAAACATGTTTCTGTTAACGCCTTTTAAAATATGAGTTTGATATCAGCACTTTCTCCGTCGTATATAAAAGATGTTTTGCTCCTCTGGGTTTGTGCATGTAACATTTACGAGACAATACATGCTCCAGCGGAGCAACGTCAAAAAATGTCTGCTGCTGACACCGCACGTGCGTGCGCCGCTTCATGGAGGTGATATCGCTTGCATTCCTCTGAGTTGATTTGAAGAGAGTGGAGCTGTGAATGGAAGGTGCGGGAGACTGTTTGCACTTCCCTGTCAGCGTGTATGGCTGCTGCAAATATAATTTAAATGCAAATAGGGCCCTGCTGCAGTCAAGCGTCAGAGAGAGCATGCTTTTAACAATAATGGTCGCGCTGCATTCAGATTCTCATCCATTCAGGGATAACAATATAATCTGTTTCCCTGCAGGCTGCTGAACAGCTGTTTGTGTGTGCGTGTGTGGATGGTGGGGAGGGATGAGAGTGTGTGGGTGACTGCTGCTACTCTGTGTTGCCATGGTGACAGTTGAACTTCAGGCTGAGGTTGAGGCTTCTACTGTAACTCAAGTAGATGCTGACGGTGTTGCGTAAGACAAAGTGTGGCACAGATACACAGTTACACACACTGGGAAGCCATTAATATGTGCATGCATGTGCGCACATACTGCGTTTCATTAAAGAAACTAATAAGTGACACAGACGGGTTTGGACCGCACTGATTTTGCAGTTCTATTCAGATTTTCCTGATTTGAATCTTCGAGGTTCAGTTGCATCAGCTCATAACTATTACTGATCGAATATAAGGCTCATCACAGTGTTTTTGCTGTAAAGTTATAAATGTTTGTGCCGAAGCAGGACCTGGATGGAGTCACTCTGAGGAAAGCGGGTGAACGTTCACCTCCTGTTGAATGAAAATAAACTGACAAAATATAACAACCTGTTTAAGTAGTTTTTCATTTGAGAGAAAAAAAAACATTTGCAATTATATTGATTATTAATTTTGTTATGCATTGAGTAAAAATGAAAAATGTTGACCGTTTCTAAGTCGCTTTAGCCAGTGTATGCCGATAATATGAAAAATGTGCGGAATACGCCAGAATACGTTAATGCAGCTGTCACACCTTGAAGATTTAGCCAGCGTATGCCGACAGCCTCGTTTCCACCAGTCTGGAAAGAACCGCATGTTTCAGCTTCATTCATGTAAAATCTTTTCTGCAGGATTTTGTGGACTCGTAATCGTGTTGAGTGTTAGAATGTGTCCAACAAACAAACAAAATGGAAACAATCTGTCACTCATCCCATTTGCTGCATTACGTCACTCAACCACATCCCTCATTTTTTTATTTTTACTTTTTACAGGCTAAATTCGTCAAACGTCCTTCCTGCGGGATGTGTGGTTGTGTGCCGTGCTGTTAGAGAATATGGAGAATTAGAAAACAGCAATTTATTTCTGTAATGTTTCTGTGAAAAACGTGCTTTCACTGACAACTGCACTTGCTCCTGATTTTTCATCATCTATCCAGCGTCCACTAACCCTCCAGCAGGTGGCAGACATCTCTATGGGATGTTCCACAGGCAAAATGTCATCTTTATATCAAAGACTGAGCTAAAAGGAGAGAGGCACAGTGTGTCCATAAGGGACAGACAGCGAAGTAGAGAGATTGTGACGGCCTGAAAGGAGGATGAGACAAAAGTGAGGAGAAGATGAGAGAAGAAACGTGACTGGAGGAGACAGAGGGCAGCCAAAAAATGACAGTTCTTTCCACTACTTTTACTCTGATTCTTCTAATTTTAACAAGCAAGACACATTGCTTCCTTACAGAAATTAACCTGTTTAAAAAAAAAAAAAAAAAAAAAAAAAAAAAAAATTTTTCTTCTTGATTTTTGTCTAACATTCAGTGGAAACAACTGAGGAGGATTTGTAGCTTTGATTGACATGTTGTGTGGATGTTCCACCTCAGTGTGTTTGTGTTCCTGCACACGTACGTGCACCCTGAGCTGCTGTTCTGTGTTGCTGTTTGAATTTTTTCCATTCCTGCTGCCAGATGTAGGGCAGCAGTTTGTGAGGAAGATCATGCATTGTGTGTGTGTGTGTGTGTGTGTGTGTGTGTGTGTGTGTGTGTGTGTGTGTGTGTGTGTGTGTGTGTGTGTGTGTGTGTGTGTGTGTGTGTGTGTGTGTGTGTGTGTGTGCCTCCAACTCAAAGTGAAGCTGCTGGGAGAATCATTAGACTCACAGCACAACCTCACATTGAGTCTAATTGCCACCTTTTTACCCTGAAGACACACACACACACACACACTGTACTTTATTAAAACACCGCTGCAGCTTGAACTATTTTATCTTGTGAGCAGTGTGTGTGTGTTGCATGTGTGCATCTGTTTAAAACAGCCTCATAACGATGACGCCTGACTAACCTAAATAACAAAACCCTCTCCAGCTAAAGTTTGTTCTTACGTTTATACATGTGGGGGTCTTTAGGATGTTGATCCGGATATTTTACGACAACACAATAACCTGGTACATTTAGTCTAACCGAGGCAGCATCGATGAAGTTACTCAGCCTCTTGAGTCTTGTGTCTTTTTGTTGTTGTTGTGGTTTTGTGTTTGTTTTCTTATCTTGCTTGTGTTGCAGCAAAGCAAGCAGCCTGAACAGCCGTCCAAACTGTATCAGTTATGTAATAATGATAATAACGACATGATGCCTGCGTATGGGGGTCTTTACATCGTTACGCTCTCATTAGTCCTTCCTCTGTGCTCAGCACTGCTCTCTGCTGTTTTTTTTTTTTTTTAAATCTATCTTCCTTTTAAGGTTGCTGCTGATGATGTTGTTCCTTTATGCAGTTTTTATTGCTGTGAATAATACAAAGCTGGTCATTATTTTTGTTTGAAATCCTTTTAAAAGGGTTTTAAATGCTGCAAAAGTCAGTCAGTGTTTAAAGCTTTGTTTCATTTTATGTCTACAGTTAAGAAGAACACACGCCCTTTTTAGTGCAGCTGTGTCAAATTGGGGGCCCGGGGGCCAGATATGGCCAGTGAGCCACTGGAGACCATTTTAATACTTTTGCGAATCGCTGTTGCAGAGGAATCCAACCAGAATTTGATGATCTTATACACTCTGTTGTTCTTGTCTTTATTTTCTGTTCACTCAGGTATTGAAGATCAGCCTCATTGGACACAGAAAACGCATTTTGGCATCATTGGGGGACCGGCTACACGACGACACTCCACATAAACCTCCGCGGGCCATCTCCCTAAGGGTGAGGAAGTCTCAGTGAGCATGTATCATCTACATCATTAATAGTATGATTCCAATGAGACTTTTATTTTGAAGGCAGAGAAGCTTCATGTGGAGAAACACGGGATCTCCGTTTCTGCTGTTACCACCCAAATAATTCCACAGGAAGACACAAAATACGAGGTCTGTCCGTAAAGTATAGGTCCTTTTTATTTTTTTCAAAAACTACATGGATTTCATTCATATGTTTTTAGGTCAGACATGCTTGAACCCTCATGCGCATGCGTGAGTTTTTCCACGCCTGTCGGTGACGTCATTCGCCTGTGAGCACTCCTTGTGGGAGGAGTCGTCCAGCCCCTCGTCGGAATTCCTTTGTCTGAGAAGTTGCTGAGAGACTGGTGCTTTGTTTGATCAAAATTTTTTCTAAACCTGTGAGACACATCGAAGTGGACGTGGTTCGAAAAATTAAGCTGGTTTTCAGTGAAAATTTTAACAGCTAATGAGAGATTTTGAGGTGATTCTGTCGCTTTAAGGACTTCCCACGGTGCGAGACGTCGTGCAGCGCTCTCAGGCAGCGTCATCAGCCTGTTTCAAGCTTAAAACCTCCACATTTCAGGCTCTGTTGATCCAGGACATCGTGAGAGAACAGAGAAGTTTCAGAAGAAGTCGGTTTCAGCATTTTATCCGGATATTCCACTGTTAAAGGAGATTTCTTTTAATGAAAGACGTGCGGGCGGATTGCAGCGTCGGCTCGCAGCCGCCGCGACGCTCCATCACAGGAAAAACACCTCTGCTGGAAGCCTTAAGGACAAGTTGGAACATCTCCAGCTGATAAACAATTTCTCATATACTCACTCCACTGAAACCCATCAAAAGCCAACTGGATTTTAACAAATGGTTATCAACACGGAGGTGTTTTTCCTGTGCCGCCGCGCCGCGTCGGCTGCGTCCCGACGCGCGGACCCGTCCGCACGTCTTTCATTAAAAAAATCTCCTTTAACAGTGGAATATCCGGATAAAATGCTGAAACCGACTTCTTCTGAAACGTCTCTGTTCTCTCACGACGTCCTGGATCAATAGAGCCTGAAATGTGGAGGTTTTAAGCTTGAAACAGGCTGATGACGCTGCCTGAGAGCGCTGCGCGACGTCTCGCACCGTGAAAAGTCCTTAAAGTGACAGAATCACCTCAAAATCTCTCATCAGCTGTTAAAATTTTCACTGAAAACCAGCTTAATTTTTCGAACCATGTCCACTTCGATGTGTCTCACAGGTTTAGAAAAAATTTTGATCAAACAAAGCGCCAGTCTCTCAGCAACTTCTCAGACAAAGGAATTCCGACGAGGGGCTGGACGACTCCTCCCACAAGGAGTGCTCACAGGCGAATGACGTCACCGACAGGCGTGGAAAAACTCACGCATGCGCACGAGGGTTCAAGCATGTCTGACGTAAAAACATATGAATGAAATCCATATAGTTTTTGAAAAAAATAAAAAGGACCTATACTTTACGGACAGCCCTCGTACAGTTGCCTTCCTGCCTGTTTGACCATTGAGCCAAATCCTGCAAGATTTACTCATCTTTGGGTTAATTCTACTCTTTCTATGAAACATTTCAGCGTGGAATTGAATATTTAGTTTTATTTTTCCATCGGAAACGTGATAAATTCCCCTGTGTGGATGTAAAGTTTTTAATTTGTCTGTGAAAATGGTGAAATTAAGTGAAATAATAATCCAACCACATCTGCTTGTAAATATCCCTGAGAAAAAAGTAAGCTATAAGGCCTGATGATGCGTTCAGTGACGTGGTGACTTTGAATTTTCTCGCACTTGCAGCACAAAAGCGTGGGTCAAATCAGTAATGTCACCGGCGGTAGGCAGCTGCAAGGACGCAACACCACTCAGAATAAGACACAATTTTAACACTTCACATCATGCAGGCCGAAGAAGAAGAAACTACTGCAAAAAAAAATCATCCGAAAACATCTTTTCTATTAAGAGACTTGTCATCTGCAGTCAGCTAAAAGTGCATAATGATCTTTCTAGCATATAAGACCGTTAGAGCATTAAATCAGAGACATTTTCAAGCTTTTGGGAATTTTTTTGTCCATTCAGCCGGAGAAACCATCTTAATGAACATCCTCTTCATATTGGAAAATCTATCAGTGATTTTTACTCGTGGGTGATTTCACCTCGAGTAGAAGGAAGTTTATGAATCAATCAATTTTCATCAAAAATTGTGGGTAAGTGGAGTTAAAACAATTATCATGTTAGGATAAGAAAAAAAAAAAAGAGTTGCGTAATGTTTGAGTGTAGGGATTTTGAGAGTTCACTTTATTTATTTTGTCACTTTCACCAGCTTTGCAGAATATAGTTCAGTCCTACACAATATAGGCTGGATTTATATACACTTTTGTTCAAGTTACAGACTTCCACTCTAGTGTCCCAAATATTATTGTGTTTTTATTTTAAATATTAATATTTTCTGTACCTTAGCAACTTCCACAGTAGAAACCACAGCTGAATGAACATTTGTTTAATCTTAGATTAGATTAGATAGAAATTTATTGATCCCTTTGGAAGACTTCCTCAGGGAAAAATGACATTCCAGCAGCATTGTATAGCAGCACACAGGGTAAGAAGCATACAGAGTATCAAAAGTTAAAGTAAAAAAAAAAAACAGTTTGCAAATATCAGACATACTGATCAATACTGGTTTACTGGCTACCACTGCTCCTCTCCTTCCTGTCCCCTGTCTTCCTGTTACTCCTCCTCCCCCTGAGTGAGGAGTTGTACAGTCTGATGGCCTGAGGGACAAAGGTGTTTTTCAGTCTGGTGGTCCTGCACTTGGGAAGGAGCAGTCTGTGGCTGAACCCTCAACAAAACGGGGTAAAATATCCTGATTTTGCTACAAATATCTGAAAATGGTATTCTTGTGTTCAAGTGTATCTGATTAGACTCAGACTGTCAGCTTTAATTTAGCCTTGTGAACTCCTTGCAGAGCTGTGTATGTCTGTTTATCCAAAACTGGTGATGTCCTTCTGCAATACTGCTGATTGATATTGGAAAAGGCAGATTTTTTTTTGTTAGCAGAGTTATATTGCATCCATTGTCGTCTAAGGGCGGTTGTCATTGTCCATGCTTGCATCAGCTACGCTGATTGGCCAAAATCTATGTACGTCAACCAATAAAAATATTAGAAATGCCAATGTTGTCAAGAAAACCTATCAGATATACCAGCAGGTCTTTAAATGCAGGTTTTTGTGTAGACTGTAAAATCACTTCTTCAACATCTGATGAAACTACCGTTCTTCCAAATATGGTAGACCCAAAGTATACGTTTCAAAGGCACCACGGTGACAGAGCTGTTCCCTGGAAGTAGGAAGGACCAGGTTTCAAAGCCCACCTATTTCCCCTCATCTCGATCTACAGCAGGAGGAACATCTGGTGTAAATCTTGTACTAAATCGACATGCCCACACTGGATTGACCCTGAGCAAAACCAGAGCAGAAAAAGGAATCGCACACACCGGAAAATCTATCCAATCTCTTCCTTTTGTTTCCCAGGAGCCCGGCGGGAACCACACTCCTCCCCAGCTCAGTCCGTCGGTGGGCCAGGCGGCATACACTGCGGGGGTTCCGGGCGGATCGCTGGACGTTCAGCACCTCATCATGCAGGCGGACGCCCGGCGCAGGCAGCGCAGCAATGACAACTACTTCGAGGACGTGCCGCGATCCAAGCTAGAGCGACAGATGGCCCAAGTCAGCATGGTGAGGAAGAGGAGAGAGGATGGAGGGATGAATGGAGACAGAGAGCACGAGAGAGAAGGGGGGGTATTATGAACGGTCACAGTCACACAGTACTAGAATACCACACTCATAGAGAGCAAACCTCCGCCAACACTAATTTCCAATTCCACAAAATTTTACCTTTGAAAAAATTTTCAAGGTCAAAGTCCTGTTAGAAGTGACTTTTCATAAGCTAAAATATAGATTAAAAAGAGCTTTTCAATGTTGAAATCAAATAGCAGGTATAAAATCAGGCCTTGTCCTCGTGTCCGCAGTACTTGCAGGAACAAGATTTTGTTTGTCTCCACATTCTGAGTTCTCGCAGCACCTTGTTGTACACTTTATCTGTGATGGTACTTGTCCTGACGAGTACAATATGGCGAGTCCTTGGCATCAGGCATGTGGAACTGTTCATGTCAGATGAAGGCATACACACAGGCCAGACACAAACTGTTGAAGAATCCATAAATAGTTAAAATAGTTGATAAACCATTCTTAACGCTATTGTTTCAGTATGAAACCGTTGCTTTTTCGTCGTTTTGAAGCTTTAGTTATTGATTTGTTCAGATACTGTTGCTTAAACTTTGTTCAATACGTCGGACGTGGGAGGTTGAACAAATCTGGACTGAAGTCAAACGAAAAACTAACTTTACGAAAACTAAGAACGAATGAAATACAGACGAATTGAGATTGTCGGCTGTATTTGTTAAAATTTTTCAACACTTTAAAAATTTTGACAATGTGCCAGATGCAGGAACAAAGTTGAATAAAGGTTAAACGATGCCTCCGAAAGTCGGGATTTCTTGTTTCGTTTGGGCTTCGTTGTCCTTCCTTTGTGCCATGTGACCGAGGTTTAAAATCCAATCTGATGTTTTATCCACCGTTCAGAATCTCCCGCCTTCTCCGCTGTTTAGGCCTCATGTACATTATACTACAAAGAGAAAACTAAAATTATGCTTGGAAAATGTGTTCTAACCTGATAAAATCTGCAAATCAAATATACAGCCACGTACCACGCTGCATTATGTAATCAATATTTATTAACCATGCGTTTGTCAAAGACAAACACGAGGCTTGACGGGTTTGATTGGCTTCAATTCTGCTTTATACTTTTGCATAAATTACATCCAAATAACTGAGCTTGTCGTGTCTCCAGCTGTTTGTGTCCGTATCCAAATACAAAATTAGAAGTGCGCGAGTAGCAATCAGCGGTAGCACAATGATGTGCCGCCGCTCTGAGGCAGCAGCTGTGTTTTGATCCGCCGTGATTGGGGTCTTTTTGTGTATCCATGAGAATCACAGAGCTTATCAGCGGTACACACCAACACATACATGTGGTTATACCCTGCCCAATCTTGTTAAGTGGCTGTGCGTCACACTACCCCCCCCCCTCCTTATTTCTAGAAACAACACTCTGACATAACGCTGATGAGTCAATGTTTTTCGTTAGCCCACTTGTCTGATTGCTCAAATTTCTGTCATAGACTTCCAGAACTCGACACTTCAGAATTTAATCAAACTTGAATGAGCCGAGGTGTAAAAACAAACCGAGTCAAACCTCACAATTAAATCTGGTGTAATCACGGAGCAATTAAATGCAGCAGACATCATCTTTGGATATGAAACGGAAAAATAATTTCATCGTAACATGCTCCTAATTTCTATCACGCATGTGATAAGACTATTCCCTGAAACACACACACATTTCCAGCAGGTGGCAGACAGGTATGTGAAATATTACATTAACAAAACAACAATCTTTAAAAAAAAAAATTAACCCTGATTGTAGGAAAGAAAGTAACATGAAAAAGAAACAACATAATTGAACCATAACCCCCTTTAACCCTAAATCTTAATCCTAGCATCTAAATCCAATTCCTCAAACCTAACCCCAACTCCCGCGCACTATAAACACAAACTAGCTGGCTTTATCCCTAACCATAACTCAAAAACCCAATCCAAAACCCACATTTAACCCTAATACCAAAATATTAACTCCTAATCCTAACCTCAAGCATAACCCCTAATCCTAAAACCTAAACCCTAACCCGATATCATCCCTAATCCCCAATCCTAATCCCAAATTACTAACTCCTGATCCTAACATCAAACGTAACCCGAAATCCTGACACTTAAACCCAAGTCCTAATCCTAACCCAACATCACCCCTAATCCCCAACTCTAATCCCAAATTACTAACTCCTAAACCCAACCTCAAACATAATCCCTAATTTTAACACCTAAACCTAATCCTAAACTATACCCCAAACCCAATAATTTCCCCCAACCCCCACTCCTAATCCCAAATTAATAACTCCTCATCCTAACCCCTAATCTTAACACCTAAACCCAATCCTAAACCTTAACCCAACATCATTCCTAATCCCAGTCGTAATCCCAAATTATTAAATCCTTATCCTAACCTCAATCATAACTCATAATCTGAACACCTAAATCCAATCCAAACCCCAATCCTAAACCCTAACCCAAGTCAAACATAATCCCTAATCCCAAACCTAATCCTAACCTCAGTCATAACTCCTAATATTAAAATTTAAACCTAGTCCTAATCAGAGCCCCAATCCTAAACCCTAACCCAAATTAATAATCCCTAATCCAAAACTTTTCCTACACTCACACATTGTTTGTCTTTAAAAACAAATACATAAGTGCACAGCCACCTGGAGGTACTTTAAACAGAAACATTTAGTCGTAACTGAAGCCGGTGGAGTTTGGCAGCATCGTGACCCCGATCTGTCTGTCCTCCATCACTGCATCTGAATCCATCAGGATCTTAACACACACACACACACACACACACACACACACACACACACACACACACACACACACACACACACACACACACACACACACACACACACACCACACACACACACACACACACACACACACACACACACACACACACACACCACACACACACACACACACACCACACACACACACACACACACACACACACACACACACACACACACACACACACACACACACACACACACACACACACACACACACACACACACACACACACACACACACACACACACACACACACACACACACACACACACACACACACACACACACCACACACACACACACACACACACACACACACACACACACACACACACACACACACACACACACACACACACCACACACACACACACACACACACACACACACACACACACACACACACACACACACACACACACACACACACACACACACACACACACCACACACACACACACACACACACACACACACACACACACACACACACACACACACACACACACACACACACACACACACACACACACACACACACACACACACACACACACACACACACACACACACACACACACACACACACACACACACACACACACACACACACACACACACACACACACACACACACACACACACACACTCACTCACTCACTCACTCACTCACTCACTCACTCACTCACTCACTCACTCACTCACTCACTCACTCACTCACTCACTCACTCACTCACTCACTCACTCACTCACTCACTCACTCACTCACTCACTCACTCACTCACTCACTCACTCACTCACTCACTCACTCACTCACTCACTCACTCACTCACTCACTCACTCACTCACTCACTCACTCACTCACTCACTCACTCACTCACTCACTCACTCACTCACTCACTCACTCACTCACTCACTCACTCACTCACTCACTCACTCACTCACTCACTCACTCACTCACTCACTCACTCACTCACTCACTCACTCACTCACTCACTCACTCACTCACTCACTCACCTGGTTCGGTTTATTAAAGAATGAATGGGCATTAAACAAGATTCATTTTGTTTATCTACAAACATGTGAGAAGTCTGGAGCTTGGATTAAAGAATTTTCTTAATTAAAAAACGGTGGAGGCTCTTAACCTCAGCTCACGTATGAGAAGAGAAACATTTAGAAGCCAAGAGTGTTTCGCACTACTTTAAATTTTGTGTTGGACGTTCACGTTCACTGAGGAAAACTCATCATGTCAACACAAACGACTGATCATGTAATCTTGTGTGATCTTGTTTGAGTTGTGATGTATGACTGGTTGTTTCAGCAAGGCGAGTGGTGCGAGCCAATCACGTTACGTCCTCCCAACGAGGCCACATCGTCCACTCCGGTCCAGTACTGGCAGCATCACCCCGAGAAGCTCATCTTCCAGTCCTGTGACTACGAAGCCTACGTGAGTCTCCTCCCTTCTGGTGTGTCACCCAAGTGATGGTAGAAACAAGGCTTTCTGAAGCTTGAACCAAAATCTTCCCAAAAGGATTCACTGTCTGTTTAAAAAAAACAAAAAAAAAAAACTAGAAACTGAATGAACCAATTCCTTTCAACAGTGATTCACAAAAGGTGATTCATTGCTTTGAAATACTTTGCTTCACAAAACAGTTCATTCCAAATGTCCAGAACAGTAAAAGAAATTACTAATTTGGAAAATGATTCACTGCTTCAAAACTCTCAAAAACTTTATATGAACTATATAAAGCATTTGCTTCATACAGTGATTCATTTGCTTTTGGAAAATGATTTGTGGTTTTGAAATGTTCAAAGCCAAGTGATTCAATGTGTGTAACAAAATAATTCACTTTTCCAAATGTTCAGAAGACAGTGATTCACTGTTTAAAATACTTGAAAAATAATGAAATGGTTTCTTGGAAAATCATTATTTCCATCCCCTTGAATCATTAAATGAATCAAGAGCCACAAAAATGATTTTACTTTGTAAAACAACCTGAACATGAAACAAACTGTTTCAGGCACTTGAAAAATAAAATAAAACATTAGTATCAGATAATGATTCCCTGTTTTAAAATGCTTGAAACACTGAATTAAGCATTATTCAAATATTGATTCACTCTTTTTAAAACTTTAAAACTCTAAGCAAACCATTTGCTTCAGAAAACAGACCGTTTCAAACCCTAGAAAAACTAAATGAAGCAACTGTTTCAGATGATTTTGTGTTTTCAGAAACTTGAAACTCAACAAAGCAATTGCATCTGATAAAGATTCCCTGTTTGAAGAAGACCGAAACAACAATTGCCTCAAATTATAATTCCCTGTTTTAGTTTGGCTTATTACAAAATTCAAAGAATACATTAAAACATTCCATACAGTTTCATACAGATTAATAAATACATTTTGGAATTGGGACACCCTTAAAGCAGTCCATAGCTTATGAGCGGGGCCCATTAATATTTAAATATAGCAAATGTACAATAATTACAAATCTAAAACTACTTTTACCTATCATAACTAACCTACTCTATTTCAACATCTACAACAGATTAAGACAATAATGTTCACATTTCTTAAATGACAAATATTAAAAGTATTATGACACATCAGTGTAATAAATTCAGACATATAAGCCTATGGGTTTTTCAGTAGACATAAAGAAGTCGTCAGCTGGTTGAGTTTTAATTATATTTTGCAAGTAACTCTAGTTTAAGTTTCTTTTTGAAAATATGCAAAGACAGGGACTTTTGAGTATTCTCACTCAGGTCATTCCAAATTTGTGGACCCTTACATGCCACACTAAAACTAGTACTTTTTAACTTCCTACTTTTACCCTTTAGGTGTAATTTTCCTCTGGTGTTATAATGCTGAGACGAAGTTGAAATGGGAATGAGCTGACAGAGTCTATCATTAAGTCTATGCACCACAGTGTACAGGCATTGTGAAATAAGTTGCACTCTGTGAGCTTCAGAAGTCGATATTTATAAAAGAGAGAATCAGTTTGAGAGTTATATTTGGCCCAAGAAATGGCTCTTATAACTTTCTTTTGTAAAGTTTGTAGTTTTAAAAGGTAACTTGGGTAAGTATTGCACCAAATAATATTGCAGTAATTTAGATGAGGTTCGAATAAGGACCTGTATAGAGTCAGAAGAGCCTCAAAGGGGAGGAAATACCTCACCTTAAATAGTGCGACATATTTAGATAGTGTCTTAATCAAGTAATTTAAATGTTTACTGAAATTTCAAAATTCATCAATTTGGATTCCAAGAAATTTGATTGATTCAACTCGTTCAATCACATTATTATTTATATTAATTTGTACATTTTCAAAACATTTTCGATTTCTCCAAGAACGAAATATAATACATTTTGTTTTGTTCGTATTTAATGACAATTTATTACATTTGAACCAATTATCAACTCTTGCCAATTCATAATTTAGTTGGTTTTGAAGGTATTGCGGGTCTTTGTGAGATAAAAATAAGGTAGTGTCATCTGCAAATACTACTTTATGAAGAATGTTAGAAGAATTTGGGAAATCATTTACATAAATAATGAGAAGTGGACCCAAAATTGAGCCTTGGGGTATCCCACATTGTATAGGTTTTCATTTTGATAGATTATCATTTATGTTCACATACTGCTCTCTTCCATTTAAATAACTTCTGAACCAATTAAGTGCTAAACCCCTAACACCACAATGTTCCAGTTTACCAAGTAGAATATTAAAATCAATCGTATCAAATGCTTTTGATAAATCGAGGAAGACACCAATTCAGTTTTAAGATACTTAAAACTCTAAAGCAAACAACTGCTTGAGATAATGATTCCCTAGTTCAATATTCTTGAAACACTAAATGGAACAATTGCATCAGATAATGATTCCATGTCTGAAGAAGCGTGAAATAACAACTGCATCACATTATATCTCCCTGTTTAAAGACACTTAAAACTCTACATCGAGCAACTGCATGAAATAATGATTCCCTAGTTCAAGATTTTTGAAACATGAAATGAAACAACTGCAACAGAACATAATTTACTGTTTTAAGATGCTTAAAACTTGAAGTGAAACAACTACATGAGATAATGATTCCCTGGTTCAATATTCTTGAAACATTAAATGAAACAACTACATGAAATAATGATTCCCTAGTTCAAGATTCTTGAAACCTGAAATGAAACAACTGCATCAGAACATAATTTACTGTTTTAAGATGCTTAAAACTTTAAGTGAAACAACTACATGTGATAATGATTCCCTGGTTCAATATTCTTGAAACATTAAATGAAACAACTACATGAGATAATGATTCCCTGGTTCAGTATTCTTGAAACATTAAATGAAACAACTACATGAGATAATGATTCCCTGGTTCAATATTCTTGAAACACTAAATGAAACAACTACATGAGATAATGATTCCCTGGTTCAATATTCTTGAAACACTAAATGAAACAACTACATGAGATAATGATTCCCTGGTTCAGTATTCTTGAAACACTAAAGTGAAACATCTCTTGTAGTGTTTCTTCTGTACTTTGCTGTTAATACACACTGGTGGTAATAATGTTAAGATCAAAGATGCTGTAGTTCACTTTTCAGACACTCAGGTACTCTCAGTACTTTTAAATTTAGACGTTTGCCCGTTACATAAAAGGTGTTATATACCTGTGTTGCCATGGAAACAGCCTTTCGCTACTGATTGGGTTGATGCTTGGCAGCTGCCTGCAGAAAGCGATTGGATGCTTGTCCGTTCTGCAGAGATGCTGTTGGCTGTAGAGAGCTTGTGATTGGCCGCTCGGTTCAGAGACGTGAGCTACGTGGTGATGGAAGACGTAATGAGCAGGAAACATTTGAGAGATTCACTTTTGAACTTCAGCGCGTAAGAAACCTGTCGCTGAGATTTAAACGATCAACGAGATGAGACGGAGGCGGTGAATAAAACATCATCCGCACGGCTCCACCCCGCAAGCACGCAGCCTGCAGGTTGGAATGTGGCGGTGCGTCCTTGGAGCCGTTTATGACAACAGCTCTAACGCGCGCCATCTCAGGACAATGGGCTCCAGAAAGTGTGATAAACGAGCAGGAGCCACTGCAGAGGAGGAGGTAGAGTACACAATGTGAATATTGGCAAGCTGAAGGCAGACGCAGAGTGAAGAGGAATAAATTAGACACATAAAAGAAAGAGAGAGACAGAGAGTTCTTTTATTGTGTGCAAAAGAAAGAGATGCCTAGAAAAGAGACACAATAAGCAAAATCGAGAATGATTTTGTGGACTTTCCTCCGTTTGTAGTACCCCACACAAAAACGTAATCCTGTTATTCAGAACAGGAAACTAGAAAAATTAAGTGCAAAGTCCATCTTAACTTAAATCATGGTTATGCGAAGAATTATATAATATTATAACTTTAATCACACCATCTGTCCTATTTGTTTGCTGTACTCTTCAGTTACGTTCACATTATGATTTGAAGTGGCTTGAATTTAATTTTTATTGCTATAGCGAAGGTTTTTTCCCCACAGTCTTGACAAGTTGAGTTAATTTCTCTGTATCCTCCATCTGACCATTTCTAGGAGTCACATCATCAATGATTAGATACAAATTAGATCTGATAACCGATGATCATATTGCTACATGTGAAATTGAACCAAGTGAAATCAGTGCGTGAGCATATGAAGAGTACAGATGCAAAACCCAGTATCTCCAAAACCATAAATTTTTAGTTGAGGCCAACATGTCAAGGGGACCATCAGTGTGCAAAATATGAAAAAATTTGAACAAACTGTTTTCATTTTTTTGATGAAAGTCTGTGCATTTCTGAATATGGCTTCCTTTAAATCTCCATTTTCAACCGCATTTTTCTCCATCTAAAAACAAAAAAATACTTACTCAGTTTTGCATCTGAACTCTTCATATACATAAGTTCAGCTTTAGTGTCGGAATAGACCGATTATCGATCAATTAACCGAGTAGCAGCTGGGCCGATAATCGGTCTATCCTATTGGCAGCAGACATGGGGCCAAGTACAAAAGTATTTGTATTTGAAAATACTTACATACATTTTTTGGAGTATTTGTATTTTCTGATTTTGAAGTATTTGTATTTCAAATACATCACCGATCCCAAGTATTTCCAAATACTTTTACAAATACTTTTCAAACTTGGGAATCTCTGTGACACTGTGTTGAATATAGATTGTGATAGTTTGATTATTGCCTGTGATATTATAATAGTGAATTTGTGATAAAACATTCAATCCTTTACTTATCAATAGTATTTGGTCATGCTACTTTCACAATAAATTGTCACCGGTTTATCAGTTTTTGTGTTGATTTGTTGTCGACACTTTAGTGTGCACATGACAAAAGAAAAAGACAAAATCTGTAAAGCATGAAGGTAAAAAAAACCCACCAGATTCAAGCCACTTTGCTCAGTAATGTGAACACACTGTTCATCTTGCTTTTGTACAATATGTAAAGACTTCTACATATTAAAGTTGTGAAATCAATTTGTGCAGATGATTTCAGATGTAGGTGGATACCGACCTAACATCTGCACTTGGCGAGCAGGATGTAAGCTGTTACGCAGGTGCAGGTGTTAATAAATTACAAGTCCCTTTTGTGCTCGTAACCTTGAGTTACAACAGAATAAACTAGCAGTTTGGGCCACTCGTCTACCGCTTAAAAGATCAGTGGAACACTTTTTCCAAACTCATGAAACACTTCTCTGGCGTCTCTTGTCTGGCTCAGATAGCAGATTCTTCTGGAAATAAACATTTGTCGTGATATGTCATTGTCATGACTGCTAGATGTCGTCTATCAGCGGCTGTGTGCAAGTTAGCCTTGAGTCTAATCCTGTCAACTGCCCTGATTTAAATCCATTTATTTATAAGTGTCCTTTGTAATTAGGAGGGATTGAACCTTTCCGAGGTTAATTAGGCTACAAAATGTTGCATACATGCAATCTGATATGTGCATTTACCCAGCATGCTTTTGTGTCTTCGCTAGTACCTGGGCTCCATGTTGGTGAAGGAGCTGAGAGGGACGGAGTCCACGCAGGACGCCTGTGCCAAGATGAGGGTAAAGCTCCTTCTGACACTGTGCACTGTTGCTGCAAACGATCCACACGTCAACGCAATTAGCAAACCATTTGATTTGTTAAAAGAGAGCAAAGGTTTTTATAGATGTAATGTGAAGGTGTTCAAATGAACCGCTGCTTCTGTTTACGCAAGGAGTGAACATGAACAAGCTTCACTTTTTTTTTTTTTTTTAAGTTTTTGAACCATGCTGGACCATTAAATCTGAGACGGTCTGATACTGCGGTTCACTCGCACTGCTACTTAAAATATTATGCCCATGGATTAAACGTAGCTGGGGATTTATTTTTAATATCCTCAATAAACGACCACGCTTCTTCTACCTCAAAGCACCTTATCGGTTTCACTTTGTATCCTTGTCTCTCGTCTCCTCTCTCTCTCTCTCTCTCTTCAGCGTTATCCGTCTCCTCCGATCCGTGACACGTTTGACTGCTCGCTCACTTGCTCCATATTTTCCTCACTTCATATCGCTCATCCTGCAAAGGAGCTGCTGCAGTGTGAAGATAAATATTAATATTCATGAGCAAAGCTTTCTGTTCTGTTCTTTCCTCTGTTTCTATGTTACCACATCAGAGGGCATCGCGGGTTTTTTTTATTTTTTAAAACCACTTCTCTCTAACATCTTGCACGCCAAGCTTGTAATTAGGTCCAGTGAGATGCACATTGCGTCGTTCTGACTTTTAGAACCACGTGCACTCTGTGTGTGTGCACATCGTGGAGGTAGAGATGTTGTCGTAGGCCAGAACACGCAGCGAACCCCAAATAAAAACATAAAAAATGAACACAGCGCAAAGACACAGAATTGTGGATACTGTCGGAGAGAACTGACAATAGATGAAAGGCGAGCAGCGGGGAGAGAGAGAGCACCGACGCAACTCGCGTCCTGTCTGTTTCTTTAAATAGGTGAAAGGATTTCTGCGGGTAGAGTGACAGTCCCTGTAAACGGCTCCGTCCTCCGCGTCACCTCGCCGCATAATGACTTCAAATGAAGGCGACTGTAAAGTGTCAGAATGTTATTAAAAGAGGTTCAAATGTACACAAGAATAATGTGGTTCATTTAGTCGACTTTATCAGTTTCTCTGCATTGCAGCTGCTTGTTTTTATGACACACCTGGCAACCACTGACCTGTGAACTGACTGTGATACTCGAGGTACAGTGTTCAAAATACTTTCCATGAATATAACAATACAGTCGTCTTTTTTTGTTTTAACACGTTTAGGAGATCCTGCGACATACTCTGGTGAATCTACACAATACACAAAAATCCCAAATTAAAGAGATGATAATGGAGAAAAAAATGTGAGACTTACACTCCGGAAAATAGCAGTAGGTGAAATTTCATTGATAAATTAATGTGACACATGCACCCTGTGAAATGCAGTGAGTGAATAAACACATAAATGACTCCACCCCCTCCAGATTGTTGACACAATTACTCAAAAACAACAAATGCCCTCGTCTTAGACGTCTCTACAATTAAAGGGGATATCAGGAGTATAAAGTGATTTAAATTTGAGGCACCAGACAAAAACAAAAAGCAAGTTTGTTTTGCATGTATAACACAGGAATTAAAGTTCTCTGTCGCTACGATTGGGCTATCAAAAGGCAGGTTCACGCTGAGCCGCTCTGATGCAAAATCAAGGCTGGACACACAATATAAAATTTGCCATGCACGCTACGTTCAAAAATCGATTTTGAGAATAACGTTTTTTTTTTTTGTTTGTTTGGCTTTTTTTGCTTGCAGCGAGTCCCTAAGTCTATTCCTCTGTGTCCTGTGTGCACGCTGCGGAAGGGAGGTGGTGTGTTTGAGTGTGTCACAGCGAGCAGAGTGCAGTGTTTTACAAACATATTTTTAAACTTTTTGTTTCTTTTAAAGTCTGCTCTGTGTCCTCGCTGTGGTTAAACTAAAAACACAGCTGCAGACCCCCAATGCATAACAAGAAACATCAATGCTTTGTTTCCCCCCAAAATATGGGTAAAATCTCTTTCTGATGACAGCTGATATAAACTGCACTCAAAACCTTCGTACCTCTCGATCAGGTCGCACTTTTCAGATGGAAAGATGGTGTTGGGGGGGTATGTACCCTCCGCAACACCCCTTTCTTAAAGGTCCACTTTTGAAAGCATTTTTTTCAAACTACTACTACTTATGATAATTTTAACAACTAAAATGTTTAAATCAGTATTACGCAATTTTTTACAATATTTCTGCACTAAGTTTAATTGTTGAGCCATATAAAATAAGTTTACTTAATTTAACTTTTCTGCATAAATAAAGCAACATCTTTTTTTAACGTAGTGTCTAAGCTCAGCATTACTGGGTCTGTTTAGGGTTCTATCTTTAAAATCAGGTCAGTTAGGATGAGGGAAGCCAAAAATATAAAAATGATTACGGCTCTTATGGTTAGTAATCTTATAAAACATAAGTAGGCTGTGATACTAATTTTGATGAAAGGCAAAGAAAAGGTGAAAATGTGCATATATTGTATATCTGTGTTTGCTGGACTGATCTTATCACATGCATGATAGATATTAGGAGCAGACTCCGCTTTTTTCTTAACATGTGGTTGAAGATATTTTTTGATTGAAATGAGCTTTTGTTTGTCTGATTCTTTCATTTCCAAAGCTGTTTGCTGCAGCAGCTGTTGAGTTTGCCGTGCACTCACGCTGACTATTGTAATAATTCTTATAACCGTGACTGCCATCGTGCTCTCCTCATCATCTCACACCGTCTTTATTTTTTTTTTTAAATCACTGTGAGCTCTCACTTCATTCAGACAGTAGATTTTTTTTTTTTTTACTGGCTGACAGGAGAGCAGCTTCTCAGACGCGGATTAAGTCTCAAATAAAACCAGAATGTTATTAAACTCAACAGAGTTCATCATCTTCAGGTTTTTATTAAACCATGATGAAGTCCCTCAAAAAGTCATTGCTGTCTCTCTCTCACTTCTCTGTGTGCTCCAAGAAGTCGACGGAACAGATGAAGAAAGTGCCGACCATCATACTGTCCGTGTCCTACAAAGGGGTCAAGTTCATCGATGCCACAAATAAGGTACCAGTTGGGAGACATCAGAATCTTATAGGGGCCCAAAGTGGGGGACATCAGACTCTTATAGGGGGCTGGTTCAGATATTTGACTTGAAAGCCAACGTGAACAACTGAACGTTTTATCACATGTCCACATTCAAGTATCTGCTGTGTCCTGTGTCTTTTCCCATCACTCACCGTGACTTACTTCATATTTTGGCCACATCAAAGGATGTCTTCCTGTTTGGTGGCCTTTTGACTCTGGGGCTCGGTGCCTCTACCATGGTCATCAGACCATCATAAATCATCTGTAGTACCACTGAGCCAGTTCATGGACACGTCCCTGTGTCAACAGTTACTGGCTCAAAATCCACATCGCAATCCGTTTAAAGCTCAGAAACCCAACACCGACTAATCTAATAAACAGAGAAGTCAAGAAGGGAGCAGTTAACAAGGGCAATAAATCAATAAGCTAAAACAAAACAAAAAACAAAAAAATCATAAATAAGAAGCAGCCAAACATGAATAATAGCTTTAACCTGGATCGACCACAGGGGGGCGTCTTAGTTCAGTCCCACAGCCCAGTGTTGGAAAAATAGCTCATCTTTAAACCATTTTTTCCCCAAAAGTTGCCACATTTTTTGCTTTCATGTTGCGTAATCATCAGCACGGAGATTTCCTTTGATTAAGCCAGAGCGTTCTCTGCTGACAGCACCAGAGGATGAATCCAGCTCCGCGACTCCAGAAAACCACCAAAGCTTCATTGTGCGGCGCTGATAACGGTTTTAGGGTGTGTGAGATGAGATGAATAATAAATCAGATTTGTTTTTGCACAAAGAGGCTCACTGGAGACCGAGACTTGTCTAAAATAAACATCTCTGTTGTTGTTTCTCTTTGCAGAACATCATAGCCGAGCATGAGATTCGGAACATCTCGTGTGCCGCTCAGGATCCAGAGGATCTGTCTACATTTGCCTACATCACCAAAGACCTCAAGTCCAGCCACCACTACTGCCACGTGTTCACCGCGTTCGATGTGGTCAGTACCGACTCCGTTTTCTCTCCACGTTAACTCTGTCAGTAGCACGTTTACGGAGCGCGTGTGCCTCTTTGTCTTTAGAACTTGGCGTATGAGATCATCCTGACGCTGGGCCAGGCCTTCGAGGTGGCCTACCAGCTGGCTTTGCAGGCCAGGAAGAGCGGCCATGGATCCTCCACGCTACCCGAGAGCTTCGACAGCAAGCCGAGCAAACCGGTCCCTAAACCCCGAGTCAACATCCGAAAAACTGTGAGCCCCACAACCACACAGCCGCTCTGATGTTTGAAAGGAAAAATCCATCCTGAACTCCAACTCCGTTACCGTTACGATAAGTCTTTAAGATTAAAGCATTTGAAAGGTGTGGAGTGGAAAATGTTTTTGCATAAATGTTGTGTGTGTACAGTTTGTGCACACTAACTTGTTATTGATTTAGGATGGATTTTCTCTTAATCCTTGATGGCGTCTCTGACCTTTCACTCACATGCACCGTCTCCGTCTCTCGCGGCTCCATCTGCTCCCTGTCCGTGCCTCACTCCTGCCTGATTTTGTGGGTTTGTGTGCGTTGCAGTGGTTTGTTTTGTGCGAGTGTGTTGCAGGTGGACGTTTGACGTGTTAAGCGTCCGCGCGCGGCTGATTGATGAGGTCTGTTTGCGTGAGGCTCCGGGGAGGTTTTACCTCAACGTGTGTGAGAGCGACTATGAAACGGACGTCTCACATGAGGAATGGGTTTGACATTTGAGTGCGTCAGACCCTGAAGTGGCGGACTATATTTGTAACGCGGTTCTTTCTGCGTTAAAGTGGTTCATCCGTACAAAGTCAGGCTCAGGGTGCAAAGAGGTTTCAGTTAGTCTCAATTAATCATGAGTGTGTTTTGGGTGCAAAGGTAATCAAACCAATCAGAGTGTGAGCAGGAAAAACTTTTTACTGCCTCACGACTACGCTGCACCCAAACGCGCAAGTACACATGCTAGTATGACTACTGCACTGGTTGCAAACTAGTAAGAAAACTTGCACTGTGCTGTTTTGTTGCACTTGTACAATTACAACCCGTATATCAAAACAGCAAGGTAAAATCCTGTAGCAAAATCTATTAGCTCAGCAGCTATGCGGTATTAGCGATGGTGGGAAAGATATGCACTTGTTTGTGAGCCAGCTACATGCTAGACTAGTAAAGCTAGGTGGCTCAGTGAGCTAGTGAAGCAACTGCACTAATTTATGTTGAACAAATATACTATCCAGTCTTATTTTAAAATAGACTGCCACCTAGTGTTAGCATCCAACGTAGCTGAATCTTAACTGCTGCACACATACACTTGGCGCATCTTACCCTGTAGCGTCACAGTGCAATAAACATACCTCCATCTTTAAAATAATAAAGTAAAAAAAATCATTTCTTCTCTCTTCATCAGACAAGTCTGTGAACTCCCCGTAACCCCAGATGAGATTTTAAAATAGTACCACTGACCCGCTGAGCGCACATTATTAGCACGTTAGCATGTACTGTATGTGTCTAAAGGGTCTGGTATAGAGTTACAGCGGCTGTGTCCGGACCACTTCTCCACTGTCATTGAAGAAAGAGAAAGCGAGAGCAGAAATTTGTGGTTGGCTTTATAGAAAAGGTTGCCCTCTCTAAAGTTAGAGCGAGCTATGCCGCATGGCGAGGACAGACAGGAGGCGGCAGAGTGCAGTGCAGCGCTGCAGAGATGATGGAAGACGGCGTGTGTGTACATGCTGAAGTGCTGAGTCCACCACCATTACATCAACCATTAATTGACTTTTTCCTCCCGGTGCGTTGGTCTGTGCACCGTATTTAATGGCTTGTTGTGGAGATGCTGTAGGTTCATTTAATATTCCTGCCACCTGCCAGCCATAATCTAATCTCCGCGGCACCTCAGTGCTTTAAAATACTGTCCCTTTGTGTCTCTGCTCACAAGATGGATCTCGTATTCGTGTCTCTTCACCCTCTAAGTAGTGATTTTTATGTTTTGTGAGCACATCAGCCTGTAAATCTCAGCATCCGCGCGTCTGTGTTTGATCTGAGCGGAGCTTCAGCGAGGCTTCAAAACAGGCGAGTCAACTCGAAAAGTTTTACAGAATGTCGTACTGTCATGTTTCTTAAAGAACTGAAGCGACTGGTTCTGTCCCTGGTGTGATGGGATGTTCTACAGTCAGCAACCCATTACAACATATTCACCAAATGGCCACCAGAGGGCAGTGTTATAGTCATCGTGTTCATGTTGTCTGTTTGGACAACATGATTTTTTTGCATGGAGTTTTTCAACAGATTTTGGGTAATTTGGGGGCACTGAATCCAAATCTGGTGTTAGGTTTTGCCAATCACGTCACGTTTTTGAGTTATGAAAACGTTTTAATTATATCAAGCATTAAAGCAAAAGCTGCAGTTTCGCACACCTCCTTAAACGATATTACGGCTCTTGTTCACATTTTGCGAACCCGCTTTAAAAACTGTGCTTTTGAAGCTACTTTTGTGCATGATTAGTGAGTGAATGAGCAATCCATCAAAACAGAACATGCAGATTGCAAAAAAAAAAAAAAATATGGTGTGATAGGGGAAATCTGAGCTCAGATTCAGAACCTAAAAATTACCCTAAATCAGTTCTCAAAGTCCACGCAAGAAAAAAGTGTAATACACTTTTTTGTTGTTGTTGGTATGTTCACCTTTAAGCTAGCATTTTTCCAACTGTAACAGAAGAAACACAAACACTTATGGGGCTATTCCACAGAGCACCGTTCCTTCCCGTTTCAAAGCATCATAGTAATTTCTTGATCCGTCTTTGTCAATCCTGAACAAACTTAGCTAACAGCTATCATCAGCACCAGATTTTAAATCGGGCTCAAATTTCGGAACTGCTCACAAATTCCATCCCGATTCTCAAAATCGCTAGTAGTAGATTAGATTAGATAGAACTTTACTAATCCCTTGGGAAGACTCCCTCAGGGACACTGAGGTTCCAGCAGCATTGAACATGCAGCACGCACAGTATCAAAACTAGAAGTAAGAAACAATTTGCACAAAGAAAATACAAATATAAATACCAGAACTACGGGCTACTTCTGTTCCTCTCATTCCCGTCCCCTGTCTTCCTGTTACTCCTCCCTGAGTGAGGAGTTGTACAGTCTGATGGCCTGAGGAACAAAGGAGTTTTTCAGTCTGTTGGTCCTGCACTTGGGAAGGAGCAATCTGTAGCTGAAGAGGCTCCTCTGATTGCTGATGACAGTGTGCAGAGGGTGACTAGCATTGTACGTGATAACTTTGGGGTATTTGTAGTCTTAATGGCTTCTGTCACATTTGGGATATTCGTAGTAACTATGTCTTAAAACTTGTTTGTTTGCGCTCCGATGGGGTAAAAAGTTTAAGCGTTAAGTGTTTTGTGTTCAAAGTTGAACATCTTGGCTGGTTGACGGTGCAGCTCCTTTCTTTCTTTCATCAGGTTGCCAGGTGTGCAGTTCATAAGCCACCCTGTTAAAAGGCAAGCTGTATTAAGCCATTTCATTCCATTTTTGTACTTTTTTGTATCTTTGGCAATCGTAGTAGAACGGCGCCCTGTGGAATAGCTCTGTCAGGGCCACATCTTGCAACAGGGGCTAAAGCAGCACAGAGCACAAGTGTCGTTACACTCATCTGTGCACCAATGTGCTGTTTGGTCTTAATACAATGAGGTGTGGTCAGACACACTGGTGCGCAGCCACAGCAAGCTGTTGTGCCATATGACAAAACAAAAAGGAACACAAACTGGTCTGTGAATGAGTTTTGTACCCTAAATAAGCCACTTGTGCACTTTGATGCTTTGCGTTTGGATCCATTCCTTTGCTGGAAAACCTCCAGGTGCGCCATGTTCCAGCGCACCCATTCAAAGTTTTCCAATTAAATAACAGATGACATTTTGATTGATTTAATTCAAATGCAACCTGTTCGCGTCCTGCACCCGTACTTTGCACTCAGATTATGTGCGATGCCGTGCACTTTATACATCAACACATTTACAGGCAGGTTACGATTTAGAGCTGAAGTTGTTTTCTTTCCATCTAATTCTGATTCAAATCCAGAATCATGATGTTTGAAGTGTTTGACCTCACTGGCACAACTTTGCATGTGGTGCAGAAAAACCAGCTTTGGAGGGTCGGCGTGTTTGCGCACACACCTGTGGTTGCTTTATAACTGTGCTGTAGCGTGGTCATGCTCGTGTTTGCTGTGTCGCGGTGACTGTCGCCGTGGTTTTGTTTTGGGTTTAGAGTGTGGTTGCCTTTTCCTGTTGCCGTGTCTCCGCTTTGGTTTTTGCCATACGCCTGCATTTTTGACCTCTATATGACCTCTACCCCTGTAGGTCAACATGTCCCCTTCCAGCCGCTGGTCTCTGGGCCACATTTACACCCCTCACCGGCCTCCTCTCCATCCTCCTATTCCTCCCCCTCGACTCTTCCATCTTCCTCACAAAGTTCCATCACAGGTCCTTCACGCTTTTCCTTCTCTTATCCTTTCCACACTCCTTCCTGTCCCGTCAGTGTTTCCACTTGATTCCGTGTCTCTCACTCGTCACTTCGTACGATGGTTATTTGATGCTGTTAATCGAACACTAAATATAAAGACACTTTGGCCCTGCTGGCAGCTGTCCTGCTATATTTCTTTACAGTTAAAACGGAGCCAAATGCAGACTGATTTTTATTACCTCAGGTTTGTTTTATATGACTCAAACTGCCTCCTGAAACACGCTCATTTGGTGCTCAATTTTACCAATAAATAATCCTTTACAAGTTTTTTAAGAGTCCAAATTTAAGTCGTTTCACTAAGTTATTATTAAACAACAAAATAATCGCATCGAAATAAAGTGATGGGACAAAAAGTAAACCGGCGTTAGTTAGTTTATTAGTTTGAAGTTTGAGTGTGCAGACGGTAAACACGCAGTCTGACTTGGTTTTATGATTCTCTCACGTGTGACAAATAAAACAAACAAGATGTGTTTTTAAGCCCTTTTTATACACAGTTCCTCCATTATCAGAGCCCATAAGTATCTGGTCAGATTAAATCTATTGATCAGGATCAGCTACAGTTTGTCAGAAGGTACATGGGAGAACAGAGCCTAGGCTTGATCTGTGAAACTCCATTACAATGCTGTGACTGGTGCTGCAACAGACAAAAAAAAAAAAAAAAAATCACCAGCCACATTTTCTTCATGCACAGCCACAGAACTCTGGAACTCATTCACAGTTGTTGGGGCATCTTCGTGGCTTCCATCACTTGCCCATTTCTTGCACACCCACAGTCGCTTTTGAGAACTACTTACAGTGCCTTGCAAAAGTATTGGGCTGCTGGGTATTTCACACGTTTATTCGTTTATGCCATTTCAAATACAAAAAGTAAATCGGCTTCTCATTTTAAAAATTTCTAAAATTACCCTACTTAAACTCAAACTCAAAGCAAATCTCTAC